>NW_027457016.1:30000-66196 GCF_040206685.1 Ascaphus truei | reverse complement strand
GCACAGTGAGGGGGGGGGGGGAGAGAGGGGCACAGTGAGGGGGGGGGGGAGAGAGGGGCACAGTGAGGGGGGGGGAGAGAGGGGCACAGTGAGGGGGGGGGAGAGGGGCACAGTGAGGGGGGGGAGAGAGGGGCACAGTGAGGGGGGGGGAGAGAGGGGCACAGTGAGGGGGGGGAGAGAGGGGCACAGTGAGGGGGGGGAGAGAGGGGCACAGTGAGGGGGGGTGAGGGGCACAGTGAGGGGGGGGGTGAGGGGCACAGTGAGGGGGGGGAGGGAGAGAGGGGCACAGTGAGGGGGGGGAGAGAGAGGGGCACAGTGAGGGGGGGGAGAGAGGGGCACAGTGAGGGGGGGGTGAGGGGCACAGTGAGGGGGGGGAGAGAGGGGCACAGTGAGGGGGGGGTGAGGGGGGGGGTGAGGGGCACAGTGAGGGGGGTGAGGGGCACAGTGAGGGGGGGTGAGGGGCACAGTGAGGGGGGGGTGAGGGGCACAGTGAGGGGGGGGTGAGGGGCACAGTGAGGGGGGGTGAGGGGGCACAGTGAGGGGGGGTGAGGGGCACAGTGAGGGGGGGGTGAGGGGCACAGTGAGGGGGGGGAGAGGCACAGTTAGGGAGGGAGAGGGGCACAGTGAGGGAGGGAGAGGGGCACAGTGAGGGGAGGGAGAGGGGCACAGTGAGGGGAGGGAGAGGGGCACAGTGAGTCGAGGGAGAGGGGCACAGTGAGGGGAGGGAGAGGGGCACAGTGAGGGGAGGGAGAGGGGCACAGTGAGGGGGGAGATGGGCACAGTGAGGGGGAGGGGAGAGAGAGGCACAGTGAGGGGGAGGGGAGAGAGAGGCACAGTGAGGGGGGAGGGGAGAGAGAGGCACAGTGAGAGGTAGAGAGAGAAAGGCACAGGGAGGGGAGAGGGAGAGGCGCAGGGAGAGGGAGAGATGCACAGAGAGGGAGAGGCACAGGGAGGGAGAGAGGCACAGTGAGGGGGGGAGAGAGGCACAGTGAGGAGGAGAGAGAGGCACAGTGAGGGGGAGAGAGAGGCACAGTGAGGGGGAGAGAGAGGCACAGTGAGGGGGAGAGAGAGGCACAGTGAGGGGGAGAGAGAGGCACAGTGAGGGGGAGAGAGAGGCACAGTGAGGGGGAGAGAGGCACAGTGAGGGGGAGAGAAGGACAGTGAGGGGGAGAGAGAGGCACAGTGAGGGGGGAGAGAGAGGCACAGTGAGGGGGAGAGAGAGGCACAGTGAGGGGGAGAGAGAGGCACAGTGAGGGGGAGAGAGAGGCACAGTGAGGGGGAGAGAGAGGCACAGTGAGAGGGAGAGAAGCACAGTGAGGGGGAGAGAGGGATAGAGGCACAGTGAGGGGGAGAGAGAGGCACAGTGAGGGGGAGAGAGAGGCACAGTGAGGGGGAGAGAGAGGCACAGTGAGGGGGAGAGAGAGGCACAGTGAGGGGAGAGAGAGGCACAGTGAGGGGGAGAGAGAGGCACAGTGAGGGGGAGAGAGAGGCACAGTGAGGGGGAGAGAGAGGCACAGTGAAAGGGAGAGGGAGAGAGGCACAGTGAGGGGGAGAGAGAGGCACAGTGAGGGGGAGAGAGGGAGAGAGGCACAGTTAGGGGGGGAGAGAGGCACAGTGAGGGGGGGAGAGAGGCACAGTGAGTGGGGAGAGAAAGAGGCACAGTGAGTGGGGGGAGAGAGAGGCACAGTGAGTGGGGGGGAGAGAGAGGCACAGTGAGTGGGGAGAGAGAGAGGCCCAGTGAGGGGGGGGGGAGAGAGAGAGGCCTAGTGAGGGGGGGGGAGAGAGAGCGGCACAGTGAGGGGGAGAGAGAGGCACAGTGAGGGGGAGAGAGAGGCACAGTGAGGGGGAGAGAGAGGCACAGTGAGGGGGAGAGAGAGGCACAGTGAGGGGGAGAGAGAGGCACAGTGAGGGGGAGAGAGAGGCACAGTGAGGGGGAGAGAGAGGCACAGTGAGGGGGAGAGAGGCAGAGAGGCACAGTGAGGGGGGGAGAGAGGCACAGTGAGGGGGGAGAGAGGCACAGTGAGGGGGGGAGAGAGGCACAGTGAGGGGGGGAGAGAGGCACAGTGAGGGGGGGAGAGAGGCACAGTGAGGGGGGGAGAGAGGCACAGTGAGGGGGGGAGAGAGGCACAGTGAGGGGGGGAGAGAGGCACAGTGAGGGGGGGAGAGAGGCACAGTGAGGGGGGGAGAGAAAGAGGCACAGTGAGTGGGGAGAGAAAGAGGCACAGTGAGTGGGGGGAGAGAGAGGCACAGTGAGTGGGGGGAGAGAGAGGCACAGTGACGGGGAGAGAGAGAAGCACAGTGAGTGGGGAGAGAGAGAGCCCAGTGAGGGGGGGAGAGAGAGAGGCCTAGTGAGGGGGGGGGAGAGAGAGCGGCACAGTGAGGGGGAGAGAGAGGCACAGTGAGGGGGAGAGAGAGGCACAGTGAGGGGGAGAGAGAGGCACAGTGAGGGGGAGAGAGAGGCACAGTGAGGGGGAGAGAGAGGCACAGTGAGAGGGAGAGGGAGAGAGGCACAGTGAGGGGGAGAGAGGGAGAGAGGCACAGTGAGGGGGGAGAGAGGCACAGTGAGTGGGGAGAGAGAGGCACAGTGAGGGGGGGGAAGAAAGAGAGAGCGGCACAGTGAGGGGGGAGAGAGCGGCACAGTGAGGGGGAGAGAGCGGCACAGTGAGGGGGGAGAGGCACAGTGAGGGGGGGGGAGAGGCACAGTGAGGGGGGGGAGAGGCACAGTGAGGGGGCGGAGAGGCACAGTGAGGGGGCGGAGAGGCACAGTGAGGGGGGGGGAGAGGCACAGTAAGGGGGGGGAGAGGCACAGTAAGGGGGGGAGAGGCACAGTAAGGGGGGGAGAGGCACAGTAAGGGGGGGAGAGGCACAGTGAGGAGGGAGAGAGGCACAGTGAGGGCGGGAGAGGCACAGTGACAGGGGGAAAGGCATAGTGAGGGGGGGAGAGGCACAGTGAGGGGGGGAGAGGCACAGTGAGGGGGGGAGAGGCACAGTGAGGGGGGGAGAGGCACAGTGAGGGGGGGGAGAGGCACAGTGAGGGGGGGAGAGGCACAGTGAGGGGGGGAGAGGCACAGTGAGGGGGGGAGAGGCACAGTGAGGGGGGGGAGAGAGGCACAGGGAGGGGGGGAGGGAGAGAGGCACAGGGAGGGGAAGAGAGAGAGGCACCGTGAGGGGAAGAGAGAGAGGCACAGTGAGGGGAAGAGAGAGAGGCACAGTGAGAGGAAGAGAGAGAGGCACAGTGAGGGGAAGAGAGAGAGGCACAGTGAGAGGAAGAGAGAGAGGCACAGTGAGGGGAAGAAAGAGAGGCACAGTGAGGGGAAGAGAGAGAGGCACAGTGAGGGGAAAAAGAGAGAGGCACAGTGTTGTTGGGGAGAGGGGCGGGCACAGTGGGGGGGGAGGGGAGATGCACAGTGAGGGTGAAAGAGGGGGTCACAGTGAAGGAGATTTTTTAATTATGAATGTAGATTAAATATATTTAAAGATTGTGTTTATGATCAACTTTATTTTCCTGTTATTTTCCTTATGCTAATTTTTCTGCTCCATATGAATTGTTCCTAATAACTCAATATACTAAGATAAATCACTTAATTTTTCAGTGTTCTCGTGTGGTAACGGAGGAAGGGAGCAGCGCTGATTATTTGAAGGAAGGAGACCCTAGGGAGTGATTCATGGTATGTTTATCAGTTTAAACTTGTACATTTTCATTATTTTTATTTATAAAATGTTTCACTAGGAAGTAATACATTGAGAGTTACAGTAGAGTCTCGGTTATCCGACCTAAACGGGACTAACACTGTGTCGGATAGCCGAAAATGTCTGAAAATATGAAACGTATTATCCGATATTTGCCCCCCTCCCCCCCCCACCCCCCCCCCCCACCCCTTCCTCTCACTTACCAGGCTTGGCTACGGCGGGGCAGCGGAAAGGTCAAGGTATAGGGGGTAGAGGGGAAAGAAGGAGAAGGGCAAAAAACACATGAAACAAAAGGAAAAAAAACACAAAATGGAACAAGGAAAGCAAACTAGGGGGGCGACGTTTCTAGGGGTAACCTCTTCATCTGGCCCATTCCCCCTGGTCCCAGAGGTACTTCCCAAAGCCTTCCCTCCCCACTGTCAGATAATCCCACACTCTGCTAACAAAAGCTATAAATCATGAATTGTAAACAGGACAGAGAGCATGTGCAGAAATCAGATATCACAAACAGTTAATGAGAATGAGCAAACCCTCTGTCCTCTGCTCCTCGGGCCCTGTGGAGTGCTCGGGACCTAAGGTACGCGCTGTAACAGAGGAGCCGGAAGTCAGACGTTGGTCAACTTCTGAGGCCAGTCCGCTCCCTCACTCCTGTGCCGCTCCACCACCGCCAAGCCTGGGGAGAGGGGGGGGTTGTTTATGGAAGGTCGGTTAACAGAGACTCAACTGTACCTCTCGTTTTCATGTATGTCCTGGGCACAGAGTTATGATGACAGATAGATGGTTACATTAAGAGAACAGGGTTATACAGTATATATAAAGACTTTGCATTACGTTAGGTGAACAGGCAGTGGCGGTGTCATGGGAGACCAGTACAACAACTTTTACCACCAGGGATCACCAGACCGATACACAGCAAATAAACACTCACTGTCGGGGGGAAGTCTCTAACCTCAACTAGGTGCAGGAGCCTGCTTCAGTTGGCTTATCCTGTCCGCTTCTTGTCCCAGGCTTCTCGGTGCTATCCGGCACAAAGCACTTTTGAATCTCCCGCTCAGCTGTGCCTCCGATCAGCTCCACACGTGGTCTCCACTGGTCGGGCTTCTCCGTCCGCTGAGCGCGGTGCTTGTGTATGCGCTCTTACACAAAGCACTTTCGAAAAGCCCGTCAGCGCGTCTCCGATCGCCTCCACACTTGGTCTGGTTCTCTGTCCCGGCCGCACTCCTTACATAGCCCCGCTAGCTATGCTCAACATGGAGCAGGGAACGGCGGCCAATCACAGCGCAGATCATGACCAGGTAGCCAATCACAGGCGAGGGCTCGATGGGGGCTCACCCATTGCACCAATGGGAGGAGGGTGCCGGTTTAGGTGCTCAGGACCGTTCAGGATGACCGAGAGGCTGGGCAGCGGCAGATTTGAATGCTTCCAATGGGATTTGCGCTGCGGGACTCGGTCCCGGCAACGGCTTCCCCTAGCCAGCCCCAAATCGCCTGCTGGTGTCTGCAGGTCTGCGGGGAACAAAGGGTCTCCCCACTGTGAGCCCGTCTCCGGACCGGATAACCAGCTCCTTTCCTGCCCACCATTTGCCTTGAACCGGTATTCCTTTGTAAGCAGCACAGGTAATTGGATTACTGTGTCTGCTAGCAAAGGATTCATTACACATCACCTTTTACACGCTGGCTGCCTTTCCTAACTGCATGGGGAACAGGCTACACTTAAACATGGGGAATACATTTTCCTTTACAGGGAATAGTGTGTTTATAAACATATTACATTCATTACATTCCCTGTGTATACGGGTTTCCCCTTCCTGATATTAGACAGTGATTTAGCTCTTTTCTGGAAGGGGTTACACAAAGCATATCATACATTGGCCAAAATAAGCCTCGCAGAGGTGGCCATTACACACAGTATTGGGGTAGCCAGCCGTGCTTCACCTTTATTATAGGAGGATGGCTACCCCTACCATCAAAATTTCCCCCTTCAAGATGAAGGCTCTGGGGCATTCACTCATCAGTTGGCTCTCCAAGCGTGAAGACCCTGGAAATCCACTTGTGGGGGGTGGGATCGTCCTGCCGGTAATGTCCATCGGCGTTGCCATGCTCACTGCCCTTCTTGTACTGGATGGTAATGTCAAATTCCTGAAGGGCAAGGCTCCAGCGTAGCAACTTCCCATTCTCCCCCGACACCCACTGCAACCAGCTCAAGGGGTTGTGATCCGTAATTACGGTGAAGTGCCTCCCATACACGTAGGGCTGCTTCTTTCTCAGAGCCCAAAATAAGCCTCGCAGTGGTGGCCATGGCACACGGTATTGGGGTAGCCATCCGGGCTTAACCTTTATTATGGGAGGCTGGTTACCCCTACTGTCACAGGCGGATTACCCGTTAGGCCTGGGCTGGCAACATTTAGGAGAGGCAAAAACGTCCGCTGCTCATATACTTTTGCCGCTCTCTCGGGCCTGGTGGGAAGTCACTTAGCTGTTGCGGCCGCCTCCTTCTCCTTCTGAACCGCAGCGTCAAATGAGGCCGCTAACATGAAATCACAGGTTCATTAACGTCATAACATCACCATTGATGTAAAGCGACGTCACGTGGGTGACATTTGACGCTGCAGTTCAGAAAAACGAGGGGGCTGCAACAGCTAGGTGAACAGGGTTATACATTAAATATGAAGACATTGCTTTTCAGTTAGAGATAATATATATTATAGGCGTATGTAACAGTTACAGACCACTTTAAAATGTGAGACAGCTTTAGTTTTTTTGAGTCTCAGATTGTTCCAGGTGTGAGGTGCACGATAAGAGTAGCGGCCGGATACTTTGTTGAACCTTGGGACCATGAAAAGTCCCTTGGAGTCAGATCTCAGATGATATGTGGTAGGGGTGAGGAGCTTGTTCAGATATGGGGGTAGCTTGGCAAAGAAGTATTTGAAGGTAAGACCGTAGATGAGCTGTGTGCCTGGACTCAAGTGATGGTCAATCTAGTTCTTTTAGCATTTCGCAGTGATGTGTGTTACATTGGAGAACAAAGCGGCATATTGAATTGTAGAGGGTGTCTAGTTTGCTAAGGGGAATTTGGGGTGCTGTGCCATATACTATGTCCCCATAGTCTACAAATGGGACGCGCTTTCTAACCTGCAGGCTTTGGGAGGATTTGTTCCTATAAAGTACGACTAGTTTGGCATAGATTTTGGATGTCAGGGTATCAATGTGCAACCCAAATGTTTAATGGGAGTCAAACCATATGCCCAGATATTTAAAACTAATAACAGGGGCTAGGATGGTATTAGAGCTGGTTCTTATCAGAAGCTCTGTCACAGGTATGTTTCTGATGTGCAAGTCCTGTTTAAAAGATTGACTCTGGCCTTTAGCATTGATATAAATTAGTATGTTTGAATATCAAAAGGTGTTTCCTCCCCCCCCCTCTTAACTCTGTGCTGTTAATTGACCAACTGGTACAAGCTGATTTATTGGGGAGGGGGAGGGTCATGTGACTGCTTTAGCTGTATAAAACTAATACCCCTCCTGCATTTGCAGGAACTGCATTGCTATGATATAGTGAGCCATTTAAAGTGAGCAGATTGCCATGATATAGTGAGCCATTTAAAGTGAGCTTTTAAGTGACAAGTTATAGTTAGACTAGAGGTGACTGGTGACTGCATCTTTCTGCAAACTCTTTTACTCAAGACAACAAACGGTAAGCTATTCAGATCACACTATGATCCCATTCTTGCTAACCTGCATATTTTAACCCCCCACCCCTTTACAACTTATTTCACTGCAGCCTCTCCCAAAACTGACTGCACAATACACTGAAACCCTGAACTGACTCTAGCATTGCAATGCACCAAAACATTTGACAAGGAACAGGCACACCCCTGCTGTTTAGTCTGCACACACTCACTTTGTTCACAACAGCTTCTTGCAGGACTGCCTACCTCTGGCATAATGAACCTGCTATGTATCTTAACTTTTTTCTTTCTCTTGGCCTCATGGAGATGTTACTCCCTCTATCCACTACAAACTCCTCCATCCTGGCCCACACCCAACATCACCATACACCCTGGACTACTCAAAAGCCTTGCACTATCTACTGAATGTTGGTGGAGAACTCTAAAAAACAGCACACCAACCACTGCTCACTCTAATGGCAAACACCACAAATTTACAACTTCCAAACAACTACCCAAATTCCTACTCGTACTGTTACTCTCTTTAGCAGGTGATATTAAACCTAACCCAGGTCCTCCCATTTCAGCTCTGTCCCATGCCCCTGAGAATTCCACCTTTAAATTCCAAAAAGGGCTATCTGTCGCCCATATAAACATCCGGAGCCTGCTGCCCAAACTGGACGAACTAAGGGCATGGTGCCTTATGCATAAACCCAAAGCCATCGTTCTTACAGAAACATGGCTAACCCATAAAACCCCTGATGCAAATATCACCATTCAGGTATACTCCATTTTTAGGAGAGATAGGTCAAAGAGAGGAGGAGGGGTGTTATTTTATATTGCAGACACCTTACAATTTACACTGTTAAATTGCCCCCCAAGCCCACCCTCTTTTGAAATTGTAGTTGGCAAAATCTGCCTCCCCTTTTATAAGCCCATCTTGCTTTCTGGCATCTACCGCCCCCCTAAAGCCCCTCTACAATCCCTGACTGATATCACCCAATTTCTTGGCTTCATTTCCTCTCTGAATGATAAGAGTGAGCTGCTAGTTCTTGGGGATTTCAACTTCAATTAGCTTGACCCTAAAAAACACAAAATCCAGATACAACTCAAGTCACTTAACCTATCACAACTCATTTCCCAACCCACATGGATAAACCTGAAATCGCATAACCATTCCTTGCTAGACTGGATTCTCTCCTCAAACCCCAGCAGAATCCAATCCTCTGGCATCCTTCCTGACATTTTCAGTGACCATGCAATAGTGTACTGTGTAAGGAAAATTAAGCCTCCCCATTCAAACCCTAAAGTTCTCCTCACTAGAACATTTAAAAACTTTAACCCACAACAGTTTCTGGCTGACCTTACCAACTGCCCATGGCACAGAATCGATTTAATTCCCGACCCTGATTCTGCGCTCGACTATTTCCAATCCGAGTTCTTAAAACTCTGCGATACCCATGCTCCACTACGCATAATAAGGGTACGGGGGGCCCACCTTCCATGGGTTACACCTGACCTTATTGTACTCTACCAGCTCAGGGATACCTTGTGGAAAAGCTACAAAGTAACTGGCACTACCAAGGAACTTAATCACTACAGATGCCTGCGGAACATGTGCACAAGGCAAACAAGGCATGCAAAAGCACAATATTACTCTGAAAATCTCCACCAGAACACATCAAACCCAGCTAACTTCTGGAAGGTTATCAACAATATATTCCAGCCTCCTAACCATCAACAACCAAGTAATATCACTAAGGGGGATATTACTCTGACAAACCCCACTGACATTGCAAATGCATTCAATGATTACTTTGTGGGGTGTGCCACTAACTTATTAGCGAAACGCAGCACAAACCCCAAACCTGAATCTCATCCTGGGAGTAGTATCCCTACAGTCCCACCCCCTCCCAACACTGCCCACAATTTTCAATTTGGCCCAGTATCTGAAGAGGAGATTATACAAGCGCTCCTCAAACTAAAACTAAGCAGCCAATGTGGACCTGACTTACTACAATCTAGGTTCCTACGACTTGGTGCCCCAGCCATTGCCAAACCGATTGCGTCCATAGTCAACTCTATCCTGTCTGCAGGCCATATCCCTAAGACCTGGAAAACTGCCAGAGTTGTCCCAATCTTCAAAAGTGGGGACAACAACACTGTCTCAAACTACAGGCCAATCTCACTTCTCCCAATTCTATCCAAAGTCATGGAAAAATGTGTCCACACCCAATTAAGCGATTTCTATACCAAGACAAATTTCCCTAGCCAATTCCAATCTGGGTTTCGTCCCAAACACTCCACCGTAACTACCCTACTAAAAGTTTGCAATGAAATCCAATGTGGAATGGAACGGGGACAACTCACTGGTGCAGAATTCCTAGATTTTGCAAAGGCTTTTGACACAGTTGATCATGCTATCCTGCTTAACAAACTCCAGAGCTCTGGAATAGGGAAGCATGCTTTAAACTGGTTTCAGTCCTACCTATCAGGAAGATCCCAACATGTGTCCATCTCAGGCTCTAACTCCAACCCCCTGGATATCACCTGTGGTGTCCCGCAAGGCTCTGTTCTGGGGCCCCTACTCTTCTCAGTGTTCATTAATGATCTTCCCACAGCTTGTAAGGAAGCCTCAATACACATGTATGCAGACGGCACAATCCTATATGCACACAGCCATAGCCTCTCTGACCTTCAACACATACTTCAGTCTGATTTTTTGAGACTCGAAAACTGGATTTCCCAAAACAAACTGTTTTTAAACACTGACAAGACTGTAACAATGGTATTTGGGACCAAGACTAAATTTTTAAAGCTTCCAGTGACTGAGCTTCTGATTAGAACCAACGCTAACATCACCCTAACCCCTGTCACTAGTTTTAAATACCTGGGCTTATGGTTTGACTCCCACTTAACATTCGGGATGCACATTGATACCCTGACAACCAAGACCTATGCCAAACTAGGGGTACTTTACAGGAACAAATCCTCCCTAAGTCCCTGGTCAGAAAGCGTATCGCACAGCAGATGCTAATGCCAATTATTGACTATGGAGACATAGTATATGGCTCGGCACCTCAAACCCACCTTAGCAAACTTGACACCCTCTACAATTCAATTTGTCGTTTTGTTCTCCAATGCAACTACAACACACATCACTGCGAAATGCTCAAAGAACTAGATTGGTCATCACTAGAGTCTAGGCGCAAAGTTCACCTTTCCTGTCTTGCCTTTAAATTCTTCATGGGCAAGCTACCCAGCTATCTGAACAAGCTCCTCACCCCTACCACATGCAGCACTTATCACCTGAGATCAGACTCCAAAAGACTGTTCATGGTCCCAAGGCTCAACAAAGTATCCGGACGTTCCTCCTTCTCCTACCTTGCACCCCAAAACTGGAACAACCTACCAGAGACTCTCACATCCACCACCAGTTTAAGTTCTTTCAAATCTAAGGCTGTCTCACATTTTAATCTGGTGTGTAACTGTTTCATACGCCCATAATATATATTTTCTTTAACTGTGCACGCAATGTCTTGTATATAATGTATACCCTGTTCATTTATGTAACTGTATTTGTAACCATGTATTATTTGTTTTACTCTGTGCCCAGGACATACTTGAAAATGAGAGATAACTCGCAATGTATTACTTCCTGGTAAATATTTTATAAATAAATAATTGGTAGCTTTAGAAATGTAGCATTGGTCCGAAATACCATTGTTACATTCTTGTCAGTGTTTAAAAACAGTTTGTTTTAGGAAATCTAATTTTTAAGTCTCAAGTAATGAGATTGAAGTATGTGTTCATGGTCAGAGGCGAGGGCTGTGTGCACATAGGATTGTGTCATCCGCTTACATGTGTATTGAAGCTTCCTTACAAGCTATAGGAAGATCATTGATGAACACTGAGAAGAGTAGGGGCCCGAGAACAGAACCTTGCAGGACACCACAGGTGATATCCAAGGAGTTTGATTTAGTGCTCGAGAGACACATAGGGAACTACCTGATAGGTAGGAATGAAACCAGTCTAAAGCATGTTTCTCTGTACCAGAGCACTGGAGTTTGTTTCGCAAGATAACATTATCAACAGTATCAAAAGCCTTTGCAAAATCTAGGAATATTGCGCCAGTGAGTTGTCACAGTTCTATTCCACACTGGATTTCATTGAAACATTTTAGAAGGGTAGTTACCGTGGAGTATTTGGGGTGAAAGCCAGATTGGAATTGGCTAGGGAAATTTGTCCTGGGATAGTAATCACTTAATTGGGAATGAACACATTTTTCCATGACTTTGGATAGTATTGGGAGAAGGGAAATTGGCCTGTAGTTTGAGACAGAGTTTTTGTCCCCACTTTTGAAGATTGGGACAACTCTGGCAGTTTTCCAGGTTTTTGGGATATGGCCTGAAGACAAAATAGAATTGATTAGGGAAGCAAGTGGTTTGGCAATAACTGGGGCACCAAGTCATAGGAACTTAGATTGTAGTAAGTCAGGTCCACATTGGCTGCTTTAGTTTTAATTTGAGGAGCGTTGGTGTAATCTTCTCTTCAGATACTGGGCCAAATTGAAAATTGTGGGGGGTGTTGGGAGAGGGTGGGGCCATAGGGGTACTCCCAGATTGGGCTACATGTTTGTATTTTGGGTTGAGTTTTGCTAATAAGTTAGTAGCAGACTCCACAAAGTATTCATTGAATGCATTTGCAATGTCAGTGGGATTTTCCAGAGTAATATCATCCTTAATGATATTACATGGTTGTTGATGGATAAAAGGATACAATATATTGTTAACGACCTTCCAGAAGTTTGTTGGATGTTATGTATTCTGGAGAAGATTGTCAGAATAATATTGGGCTTTTGCGTGACTTGTTTGTCTTGTGCATATAGTCTGCAGACATCTGCCAGTCACTTTGTAGCTTTTCCACAAGCCATCCCTGAAGTAGTAAAATGCTATAAGGTCGGTTGTAACCCACGGAAGGTGGCCCCCCGTACCCTTATTCTGCGTAGTGGCGCATGGGTATAACAGAGTTTTTTAAGAACTCAGATTGTAAATAGTTGAGCGCAGAATATTTATTTATATTCAGTATCTTGCACAAGTAGAATTTTATAAAGGTCGAATTCAATGAACATTTCTTTCTCATCCAAATGTACTTTGTTGCATTGCAATGTTACATTAATACATTTTCTCACCACAGATGTATCTTCAGCACACGACTGATCTGTGAACAAGAAGCAATGTATGAAATGTCCCAAACATCATAAATTACACGAGGTGTTAATGGAAATATGTTCTAAGGACTTCAACATTGCACAAGTCTGCAATAGAACTGGAACACGTTTACAAGAATCTTAGGGACATGAAAACCTACAGTGGGAAATACGGCAATGTTATACAGCAAATAATCCCCACAGGGATGAAATCCTATAACTGCTCTGAATGTGAGAAAAACTTCAGTCGGAAATCAAATCTTGTTAGACACGAAACAATCCACACTGGGGTGAATCCTTATATCTGCTCTGAATGTGGGAAAAGCTTCAATCGGAAATCAGCTCTTGTTATACATCAAAGTATCCACACAGGGGTGAAGCTTTATAACTGCTCTGAATGTGGGGAAAGCTTCAATTACAAATCAGCTTTTGTTAGACACAAAACAATCCACACAGGGGGGAGTCCTTATAACTGCTCTGAATGTGGGAAAATCTTCAGTCGGAAATCAAATCTTGTCATACATCAAAGTATCCACACAGGGGTGAAGCCTTATAACTGCTCTGAATGTGGGAAAAACTTCAGTGATGAATCCTATCTTGTTACACATCGAAGAACCCACATAGGGGTGAGATCCTATAACTGCTCTGAATGTGAGAAAAGCTTCTGTCAGAAATCGCATCTTGTTAAACATCAAACAATCCACACAGGGGTGAAGCCTTATAACTGCTCTGAATGTGAGAAAAACTTCAGTAAGAAATCGGATCTTGTTAAACATCAAAGAATCCATACAGGGTTTAGACCCTATAACTGCACTGAATGTGGGAAAAGCTTCAAAGATAAATCAAATCTTGTTATACACCAAAGAATCCACACAGGGATAAAGCCTTATAACTGCTCTGAATGTGGGAAAGACTTCAGTGATAAATCACATCTTGTTACACACCAAAGAATCCACACAGGGGTGAGACCCTATAATTGCCCTGAATGTGGGAAAAACTTCAGTGAAAAATCACATCTTGTTACACACCAAATAATCCACACAGGGCTGAGACCCTATAACTGCTCGGAATGTGGGAAAAGCTTCAGTCGGAAATTATATCTAGTTACACACCAAAGAATCCACACAGGAGTGAGACCCTATATCTGCTCTGAATGTGGGAAAAGCGTCAGTGATAAATCACATCTTGTTAGACACCAAAGAATCCACATAGGGGTAAAGCCTTATAACTGCTCTGAATGTGGGAAAAGCTTCAGTCGGAAATCACATCTTGTTACACACCAAAGAATCCACACAAGGATCACCGTATAACTGTTCTGAATATGGGAAAAGCCTTAGATAAAATTGTCTGGAAGGGGTCCCTGACTTCTGTGATCGTCGGCTGGGCCCTGCGAGCCCCCCCAACCCCCTGCTTTTACACCTCACTCTGCTCTATTCACCCCTGTCTCCTCGTGTATTTTTGTTCAGTGTCTTACACCCTCTCCCTCACTACCCCCCCTTTTTCCTCTCACACTCTACCCCCCCCCCCCCCCCCCCGGCTATCACTCAGTAAGCCCCCCTCCCTTCCACACTCAATACAGCTCCCTCAATCCTCCCCTCCACCCCCTGCCACACAGATACAATCCCCCCCCCCACATACACAAATTAGAATAACCACCTACATGCACCCCCCCTCCCTCCACACACACACACACACACACGTGGTTGAAAAACACTGGTGTTCAGTATACTGCACAGTAACTTCTTCTTTTAATACAGTTAACTATAGACAATTGTGTAAAGAATGACAGAAACTTTTAAAAATGATCTATTAAAAGTGTTGTAATCATGTGTTACATCAATTGCTTGCACTGAGGTACCGACAGCACACTGAGACACTGAATCATACACAGCACACTGACAGACACTGAGGCACAAATAGCACACTGACAGAGCAAAATGTAAGTGACAAATTTACACAAAACACACAGCATACTGGCACACTAAAGCACACTGACAGACTGAAATACGCAGCAAATTCACGAACAAATACACAGAGCATTTCTTCCCACAGTAGCCCATGGTAACTCATCCCCCTGATGGTCACAGAGAGCAGTGGCGGGCAGAACTCTGCAACTCTCTGCCTCAGTTCTGCCCGAAGCCTCAGCTGCCTGCTCTCTGCAAACCCCCTCTCACTCCGCTCACAGCTCCCGATCCGGCCGGCAAGTTACTGTTAAGGAGCCCGGAGGAGGAGTAAGGGGGCCCTGACTTCTGTGGTTGTCGGCTACACTGCTGGGCCAAATGTCTCGGCTCTTCCCCCTGTTGGCTTTGCCCGGTCTATAGCTACGCCCATGTGGAAGATTATTTATCCAACTTTGCCAAATTCAAAAATAGCACTAAAATTGGCAAAAGAGAAAAGCAGCTGATTTCAATGTTACATTTTTCTTGCGTTATATCAGAATTGTAAGGCAGGTTTGACCTTGTTTCATCGCCTGAAGACTGATTAATAACTTCTTTCTGTATTGATTCCTTGTTGTTATTCCTCTTCAAACATGGCTTTGCAATCCGCTGATTCAGGATATTTATGATTAAAAAATAGATCATTCCTTTTTCTTGTATCTTTTTACAACTGTAATATTTAAATGTTTCTTGTTTGTATGTCTTTTGTATTGTGTTTGGAAACCCATCTGTATTCTCGCTATCTTAATTCTTTTTATTTTCTTTATGCCTTTTAAAATGACAATAAATAATCATAAATAAATAGGGATTTGAAGAGAGATGGTGTGAACCAATATCATTATACCTAACAATTTTTTATTGTCCTCTAATGTGTGTGATTGTATGTATGCATGTTTGTTCAGATGCAGCGGCCGTTATTCTAACATTTTACTGGTTGTATACCTGGGCATACCCATGTCATGGTGCGTGATTTCTTCAAACGTTACCACGTTAAGACGCATGTTGACTAGTGTTTTTATCGAGTGCAGAAAATGGCATTTTAGCGTTGTCTGCAATACCGTCAAGAAACTCAAGTAGGCGATCGCGAGTTGTCTTAAAAATCTAATAGCAATTCAACCTGTCTTTTATTGCCGTACAATACTTAAAGTGTAACAAACACACAAATAGTGCCACAGTTAAATCATCTGTTTAGAGCTACAATTTAAGTTAAAAAAAACAGAATTAAGGGATAAAAAATACCCTCTGGTGGTGCTAAAGGACTGATGTACATCTGAAAACAAAAGAAGAAAAGAAGTCCTATATAAAGTACTCACACGTGATAGCAAAAAGTTGGATTTTATTAAAACACAAAAATAAAAAATAAGTTAAACAATGACTGTCACGATGGACCCAGCTTATTAACACTTTTAATTACCGGGATCATTGATTGAGCAAGCAGAGAGATAAAAATAAATTTGCGTTCACCTAATGAACACACACACAACTATGTTACACAAAAATACTGTAAAAAGACACACTTACTTTGAAAACTGAGATAACAAAAATAATCTTTCCTAATTGCAAACACACAGCAAAATATGCCAGGCCACTTTTCATTCCTGTGGACTCTTGCTGTGGAATTCGGGTTATCCTCTGAGAAATGTAGGTGATTTACTCAGAGCTGGAACTTCTCAAAAGGGACTGAATCTCAGGTGAATCACACAAGATGGAACTGATGAAACTGTTAGATAGAACTCTTAGAACTGTTGAATCTTGAACGGGGTTCAAATCTGTGATGGTGATAAAACTCCTCTTCACCCTCACCCCCTCCTTCTTGATGTTACAGCAGAGAACAACTTCCCCATGGCCTACACAAGCTTATAATACCACCTGACCAAACCTCCTTTGCTCAGTGACAGCATATCTGCTTCTGGTCAAGAATCCACCCAGTTGCTTAACCCCTTTGAAGCTCTAACTTTTTGTATACATCCTGGATGGCCTCTGCCCAGGGTCCCTTAAAAGCCAGGCCTTCGGTTATGCTTACTTGCCACCTGGGTCATAAACTAGCCTCATTCCTGGCACATATTAGAAAAATACACCCTTCATTTACATTTCACAAAACAATCAAACAGCTGTGTAGATTACGGATTTCCAAAGACATACTAACATATTTTTTAGAAATATAAGCTATATTTTATACATGATGGAAGTTAAAAGATATATAGCAGCCTGTGCAAAAAAATCTGTATAATAAGGCAGACCTTTGCTTATGAGAGCCTGCCACTCATGCCCCCCCACCAACTTCCCGAACCCACCTCCTGCCCCAGCCAGATGCCACGGGGAAATCAGTGCCATGAGGGGAACCGTCTGCCACCAGGAACCACCACCCGGTCAAGGTAAGTCACCCACCCACTGTCAAGAAGTTACCCACCCACTGTCAACCAGTCAAAGTCAACCACCCACCCAGTCATCCACCCAACCACACAGTCACTCACCCACACACCCACCCACATACTCACACTCACCCACCCAGTCACTCACCCAGTCAGTCACACCCACCCAGTCAGTCACTCACCCACCCAGTCACTCACCCACCCAGTCACTCACCTACCCAGTCACTCACCCACCCAGTCACTCACCCACCCAGTCAACCCACTCAGTGCCTGTCACGGGAGGGCAGGCCAAATACACCTTTATATTTAAGGGATCAGTCACAAGGCAAAACAGGCAGTAAAAAAAATTGCGTTTTATTCGGATAAGACCTCGGAAACGCACAGAAATACAAGAAACAGAATATACACACTTACTGGGGTCTGGGGAAGAGATCTACCCTTTCCTAGTTGCAAGGCACCTGTTCAGCAAAGGCTTACCTTGATAGGACCCTGGTTCTGGGCTCCTGGACCGAAATCCAGCCTGCTGGCTAGGCCTCCCCATGCTTCCATGTGTGACTAGCTCTTTCACAGAAGCACTTTTTGAGAGGCCCGCCAGCAGCTGCTTGTCTTCAGATCTCCAACAGGAAAAAGAGAGAGCTGCTTTTACTGCATGCTCTTATATAGACTGGATTCCTATCTACATCATTGAGGAGTGTAATAGCCAATTAAAGCAGGAATTGAAATTACGCATTCCCTGAAAGGAGGGATAAATTCAAAACTTGTCAATAGAAACCTTGCTTATCAGTTTTGACATCCAGGGCCATTTTTCCCTGGCTCCGCTGTGTCTACTTAAAACACTTCCTAATCTGAACATCCTGCTCACCAAATGGTTGTCCCCCCTCTCTGAACTATGGAATCTATGCAAACTAGCCAGCATATTAACCATATGCCTGTGCTTTCTGTATAGAACCTTATAGTAAACATTAAAACACAATATAAAGTACACTTCCTTACAGAATATACTTTGAGGGACCTTATACTTATAAGGGACATAAATTGGGGAGATTTGGGCTTGGAATCCCTATCTGAGCTGGGGCATTGAAATGCTAATCCACATGTAATTCACATGCTAATTCACACTACCTTTTGTCACCAACCTGGGTTTAAATCACAGGACAAACGCAATGCATTGCAGTTTTAAAACACAGAGAAACAATATTTAGACACAAGAGCTTGCATTCCACCATCTGCACCTATCATGTGGGGTTCTAAAACCTTCTCTTCTCTAAGACACCAGCTAAGAATACCTTGCTGGCAGGCAAGACAGGTTAAAATATCCCCCCCCCTTTCCCTCATGTTCCAAAAGCCCCTGCCCTGCAGCTATTTCACATAAGAGGCCACCCATACAAGGCAATCCACTTCCAAGCTGACACAGGCATTTGCAGGCCCACGAGGCAAAGGGAATACACAGATAATGCATTAACTAGCCCACTGAGCTTACACAGTTAACCCCAAATACACAGTTCCTAGTTTATAACCCTATGGGGGACAGTATAACAGGAACAAAATTACAGGTAACACAGTAAGGTACAATATTAGACCCAAGAGCTGACACTCTCAGCCCATACAATATGGTTTCAGGGGCAGCCAGCTGGGCTCCACCTTTATTAAGGAAGGTCGGCTACGCCAACCGTGACAGTCACACACTCACTCAGTCACCCACCCACCCACTCATCGATCCACTCACCCACCCATCCAGTCAACTCATTCACCCGAGTCAACTCATTCACCCACCCACTCAGTCACCCACCCACTCAAAGTCAGTCACCCACCCACCCAAAGTCAGTCACCCACCCACCCAAAGTCAGTCACCCACCCACAGTCAGTCACCCACCCACCCAGTCAACTCATTCACCCGAGTCAACCCATTCACCCGAGTCAACTCATTCACCCACCCACTCACCCAGCCACCCACTCACCCAGCCACCCACTCAGTCACCCAGTCAGTCAGTCACCCACCCAGTCAGTCACCCACCCACCCATCGATCCACTCACCCATGCAGTCAACTCATTCACCCAAGTCAACTCAGTCACCCACCCACTCACCCAGCCACCCACCCACTCAGTCACCCACCCACCCAGTCAGTCAGTTAGTCAACCCCCAACCAGTCACCCACCCAGTCAGTCATTCAGTCACCCAGTCAGTCAGTCACCCACCCACCCAGTCAGTCACCCACCCAGTCAGTCACCCAACCAGTCAGTCACCCACCCAGTCAGTCACCCACCCAGTCAGTCACCCACCCAGTCAGTCACCCACCCACCCACCCAGTCAGTCACCCACTGTCACGGTTGTGCTCGCCACAAACCTGGGTCGGACCGCGTGGCTGAGGTGGGGTTGTAAAAGCACCGACCTTAGACCGCGCAGGCTGATCCGGATTGCGCAGTTCGTAGTCGTACGTAGCAGGGTCGGGGCTGGAGAAGGCAGCATCGTCAGTGGACAAGCCATAGTCAGGACTGGAGACATCAGGGTAAACGTTGTTCAAGCAGGAGTTCGGCAACAGGTAGTCAGGAGTTCCCCGTCTCAACTTAGGAGCGTGAGCGCGGGAGTGGACTTTGACTGAGCGGCGACCATGGCCCATGGTACTGGTCTCAGGTAGTGATAGACCGGAGTGGGCACACCGCCTGGCAGCAGTGGTAGATCAGTGCTTCAGCGCAAGAGTCCTGAGCGGGCTGGAGAATCCTCCGCTTCAGCGCAGGAACCAGGACACGGCCTCTGCAATAGAGAATGAGCAGCAGGTCCCAGGAACCAGGGAGCTGAAGACAACACTGGAGAAACCTCTGCTTCAGCACAGGAGACAGGAACAGACCGCTGCGTGACACTAGCAGCCGGTCTCAGGAAACACGGAGCTGAAGTCAACAAGGAGAGTACTCCGCTTCAGCACAGGAGATCCGCCGCTACCAGAAGTCCACCGAGCTGCTCATCCGCAAGCTGCCCTTCCAGCGCCTGGTCCGGGAGATCGCCCAGGACTTCAAGACTGACCTGCGCTTCCAGAGTGTAAGGAATCCACTACTGGCTTTGACTTTTGCCTTGCAGACCTGTGCAGTTGCAGGCTTCCTCTGGCAATCTATGGCACAGGTGCTGCCTCTCATTGCAGCTTCTGCCCTGTGCTACTTCATTGGAGGAATTCTCACACACCCTCCTCCTGTGATTGGATCTCCGCCCTTTATATTCTAGGCGTTGGCTCTGAACCAGCGCCGAGCATAACTATTCATATCTCTATGTTACTGACTCTGCCACAAACCACCCCAGGCCTCTCTCCTAGCGTTCTTACCTTCCAAGTTCCTGAGTATCCAGAGGCCTGGTCCTGGACGTCTGTGCTGAAGCGTTGTTGCCAGCACTGGCCTGCTGCTATCTCCTTGCAGTGGCCTACCCCGGACGTCTGTGCTGAAGCGTTGATGCCAGCACTGGTAACTGCTGCATTCCCTCCTAGCAGTGGCTACCCTTCCTGTCCTGTGGCCTGCCGCTATTCTCCTGTAGTGGTCTATCCTGGACGCCTGTGCTGAAGCGTTGATGCCAGCACTGGTACTGCTGCATTCCCTCCTAGCAGTGGATACCTTTCCTGTCCTGCGGCCTGCTGCTATCCTCCTGCAGTGGCCTGTCCTGGACCTCCGTGCTGAAGCGTTGATGCCAGCACTGGTACTGCTGCATTCCCTCATAGCAGTAGATACCTTTCCTTTCCTGCGGCCTGCTGCTATCCCCTTGCAGTGGCCTGCCTTGGACTTCTGTGCTGAAGCGTTGGTTCTTCCCGACGCTGCCCTGCGGTGAACTTCGGCCAGCCTGCTGTCTCCTCCTGCTGAGATCGGCGTCATGGGCCGAGGCCGCACCTCGCGCAGAAGCCACCCCCGCGCTCACGCTCCTAAGCTGAAGCGGGGAAATCCTGACTACCTGTTGCCGAACTCCTGCTTCCATAACGACGATGCTGCCTTCTCCAATCCTGATCCTGCGATGTACGACTACGAACTGCGCACTCCGGATCAGTCTGCGTGGACTAAGGTCGGTGATTATATAACCCCACCTCAGCCCCGCGGTCCGGTCCCGGTTTGTGGCGAGCATCGGCGTAACAGTATGCTCGGCCCGTTAAAACCGGACCGCGCCGTGGCGGGGGATGGCGATTTTCCAACTGAAGTTATGTCCCGTCCTGCGTATCAGTCCCACTATGAAGGCCAGTATTTGTGTGAAGTACTACCCCTGATTGATGAACTGTGGACGTATGAAGGTTTAACCCCTTTGCAAAGACAATGCCGTTGTGATCTCTTTATTAAGGCTTACTGCATCCTGAACTTAAAACAGTCTCTGGCCGCTTGTATTCGCTCTCCTGATTCCCCTTTAACCTGGGATAATGTGAACCCTATGGAACTGGCCGACGCCCAAGAGGCAATCTATGCCCTGGCCTCATCACTGGACATTCATCTAGTAGAACAGAGCGCCCTCCTCATGTTGGCTCAGTCTCAAGATACACTCCATGTATTTTCCTCAACACTAGACACTCACATAATAGAACAGGATCCCCTCCTTGCCAGCTATGCTGCTGCTTGGCAGATTCTCTGTGCTACCAGTCCTGTTACTAAACCTGTGGGGTTACCTCTCTCTCCTAAGAATGGTCAAACCATTTCTCTGTCGCTGCCCGCTAAGGAAGAAGCTGCCACGCTCCCTAATCCTGAGTTAACCTCCCTAAGTTCTTTCCCTGAGGTTATTTCGGTCTTAACCCCTGCTAGTCAGGCTTATGCGTTCCCCACTGTAAATCCCTGCAGTACCCAGGTCAGTGTGTCTTCCCTAGCACCAGAGAATGAATCCTGTTTGCCCTCTTTTCCTAAACCAAAAATTCTAAGCTCTGTTTCCGAGGTTTTTTCTGTATTAACCCCTGCTAGTCTGCTCTGTGAGGTTCCTACTGTTAACCCTAGTATTCCGCAGTCTAATGATAGGTCCCTAGGGCAAGAGGCAGAACCCCCTATGACCCCACTCTCGGAGACTAGCTTCTATTTCTCTGATTCTCAGGTACAGAGTAATTTAACTCTTGGGGTTTTTCCTATGTTAACCCCTGCAGGTCAGCCCTGTGAACCTTCCTTGGTAGATCCCTTTAGTTCGTCAGTCAGGGACACCTCCTTAGCCTCATAGGATCAACCCCTTTTGTCCTCTGACTCAGCTAAAATTCTCGGGGCTATGCCCCCTGAACTTTCGGCAATAATACTGGCTCCAGTAAAAAGTATTCTGGAGCCGTTTGTTTCTCTAAACCTGTTCGCAGAATCCCTACTCCTAGGTATTTCACTCACCCCGTCTGCCACTCAGAGAGCTGAGACCCCTGCTTCTGAGCATAGACCCCTTTTCGTGGAATCTGTTGTCATTTCTGATGTCCCAGACACTCTTTCCCAAATACCCACTTCAGAGGCCAGCACAGTCGTGGTTGCCCCACTTGCACTGTCTGAGTTCTCCTTTTCTCAAATCCTAGGGTTTAAAGCGAACAGTACATATTATGCTCCTTTCCAAGTGACCCCTTCTGAGATCAGCGTATCTGCTGTTGCTCCCTCAGTACCATTAAAGTTAGGGCCCTTCTTTTTGAATGATCAGGCTTTCAAGTTTGAGACTCCCTTTATCCCTGACTTTGTAAATCTGCAGTCCCTTCTCACTGTAGTTAAAAGTTCTCCAGCAGCCGCTGAGTTAAGCTTTGCCGCTGCCAAATCTTCTGTTATAGAAGCAACCTTGCCTAGCTTACTTCTGTCTGTCCTATCTGTGATGCCTATCACCTTTACTAAAATTTCTGTTTTGCAAGGTATTTCTCCTAGTAAATCTGTGATACCTGCCATTCCTTTAATCAGTTCCAAAACCCCTGTCACTAAGTCTCCCATGGAGTCTGATGCCCTCACTAGGGATTCTCAGGGACCCAATTCTGTAACAAGCAAGATGTCCCTTGTGTCTGTTGGAGAGTTTACCCCAGTTTCTCTCACGGATCATGCCACAGCCTCCGGGATGATTAAAAATGACTTTAAGTCTGGGATGCGTATTCCTGTAATAATACTGTTTCACGCTGATTCGCCCACAGTATTCGGGGTATCCACTACTGACTGTATGTCTACTACCACGAACTCAGGGGTATCGCATTTGGAACGTTCCCTTTTTTCAGAAGATCCCGTCTTTAAAATGGACTTATTTTTCTCTGTGTCTTCCACAATACTTGGGGTACTTGCTATTGACTGTCCTGTCCCAAAACTAGGGTTACCTCTCAAAAAGGTGCCTGGAGCTACCGATGTTAAAGACCCTATGTTTAAAACAGTAACAATTTGCATTGCTTCTCCCACAGTATCATGTGAGACCTGGGTACCTGGGACCTCCACTCCGAAGCCAAGCTCTAGTTCTCTGTCTTCTTTCTCTGTGTTGGAGGCACCCAGCTTTAACCCCAAGACTTTTTTCCCTAAGGTTGATGCATCGCTTAACCGCCTGCCTTGTTTTTTGGATAAAATCTGTTTTCTCACCTTTCAAACAGACTCCTTACTCGCAGGTCTCTGTGCGGTGCCCAAAGTGCCCGATCTGTATGGCAATTGGCCTCTCCCTAAGACGAAGACACCCTTACTGGACCTCGTCGCTTTACCTGAAGCGTCCGTTCCTGTTCTCTATGGGTCCACTATGGGTATAGACATGCTTATTATGTCCTTCGCCAAGGCCACAATTTCGGATTTGATTCTCTCTAAAGATCACAAACCAAAGGAAGCGGATCCTTCTTCAACTGCCAGTACCATGACCAAGAGTTGCATGCACACTGCTACAGACTCTCGCAATTTGCTTGGGATAGCAACCCTGCTTGGTATCAAAAGTACTGCTGCTATAGTGTGTAGTGAACCCTCCCGCCCCATTCCCTTGCTAACCACCACCCGGAATTCCTTGGAAGCTAAAGACTCTCGCAACTTCCTCCGTGCTGATTTCACCAAAGACATTGCCTTCTCTGAAGGTCCCTCTGCCATTTTTGTCCGACAATCTGTGTCCTGTGTCCCGTACTCTTGGACTATTACTATGCACCGGACACCTGGCTACTGTCCTTCCGATGTTCCCATTCCGGAGCCCTCAGGTCCCATTGTCCATGTACCAAGAACTGCAGTACCACCGCTGTCTTTCATGGCACTCGCCAATGTACATCTGGATTGTGGACCTAATTCTCGCCGGAGACACTTCAGGAACAACTCAATGTCTCCCAGACCTATGAATGGTCCTGTTCACCCAGGCTTCTCACCCAGTGGTGGGGGTACTGTAAGGAATCCCAACAAACTATGGGCTTTCAATGCCACCTCTCGCCTAAGGAGGTTTAGGAACAATTCCATGTTCCCCAAATCTGTGATGGATCTTGTTCGTCCGGAGGTCTCACCTGAAGGGGGGGGGTACTGTAAGGAATCCACTACTGGCTTTGACTTTTGCCTTGCAGACCTGTGCAGTTGCAGGCTTCCTCTGGCAATCTATGGCACAGGTGCTGCCTCTCATTGCAGCTTCTGCCCTGTGCTACTTCATTGGAGGAATTCTCACACACCCTCCTCCTGTGATTGGATCTCCGCCCTTTATATTCTAGGCGTTGGCTCTGAACCAGCGCCGAGCATAACTATTCATATCTCTATGTTACTGACTCTGCCACAAACCACCCCAGGCCTCTCTCCTAGCGTTCTTACCTTCCAAGTTCCTGAGTATCCAGAGGCCTGGTCCTGGACGTCTGTGCTGAAGCGTTGTTGCCAGCACTGGCCTGCTGCTATCTCCTTGCAGTGGCCTACCCCGGACGTCTGTGCTGAAGCGTTGATGCCAGCACTGGTAACTGCTGCATTCCCTCCTAGCAGTGGCTACCCTTCCTGTCCTGTGGCCTGCCGCTATTCTCCTGTAGTGGTCTATCCTGGACGCCTGTGCTGAAGCGTTGATGCCAGCACTGGTACTGCTGCATTCCCTCCTAGCAGTGGATACCTTTCCTGTCCTGCGGCCTGCTGCTATCCTCCTGCAGTGGCCTGTCCTGGACCTCCGTGCTGAAGCGTTGATGCCAGCACTGGTACTGCTGCATTCCCTCATAGCAGTAGATACCTTTCCTTTCCTGCGGCCTGCTGCTATCCCCTTGCAGTGGCCTGCCTTGGACTTCTGTGCTGAAGCGTTGGTTCTTCCCGACGCTGCCCTGCGGTGAACTTCGGCCAGCCTGCTGTCTCCTCCTGCTGAGATCGGCGTCATGGGCCGAGGCCGCACCTCGCGCAGAAGCCACCCCCGCGCTCACGCTCCTAAGCTGAAGCGGGGAAATCCTGACTACCTGTTGCCGAACTCCTGCTTCCATAACGACGATGCTGCCTTCTCCAATCCTGATCCTGCGATGTACGACTACGAACTGCGCACTCCGGATCAGTCTGCGTGGACTAAGGTCGGTGATTATATAACCCCACCTCAGCCCCGCGGTCCGGTCCCGGTTTGTGGCGAGCATCGGCGTAACACAGAGCTCGGCTGTCATGGCTCTGCAGGAGGCCAGCGAGGCTTATCTGGTGGGGCTCTACGAGGACACCAACCTGTGCGCTATCCACGCCAAGAGGGTCACCATCATGCCCAAGGACATCCAGCTGGCCCGCAGGATCAGAGGGGAGAGAGCTTAGGCCGGCTGCACCCTGACTTCGTTTACACCCGAAAAACAAAGGCTCTTTTAAGAGCCACCACATTTTCAATGAAATTGCCTGATCAATATTAACACACGGATACTGATCTCAATATAGAGAATTAAAGGTGTGTTATCCTTGTACCAACATATGTACTTGATGTGTGACAATATAGATAAACGCACCTTCAATATTTGTGTATTCTTTGTCATGTGATATATAGACTTGCATGCATAGTCACCATTTCATGCTGTATATGGGTGCACGTAAAGACAAACCTGTAAATGTCCCCCTCCCATGTGCCACTGGTGATAAAACTGAAGTGTTATGGAATAGCATGTGCTTGATGCTTTCAATGTGATGTAAACACTTTTTTTTAATAACATGGTGATAAATACGTTTTTCTGATGTAAACTACACATTTTTAATTTTAATTTTATATAGACCGTGTATGTGAATATTATGTAGACACAAACAAAACCATAATGTCACCTAATATGTCAGTTTGTCTTAGAAACATTTATTCGTGCAATAGGTTAGGGACTACAAACTTACACATGCACCTTACAGTGCTTGCAGTATCAATTCATATACACTTATGCTCTGGCAGTATAAAACAAACCCCTGCATGGGATAAGTTGGAGAAACATCCCCAGTTACACAATGTGCACAGCTCTCTATGTGGGGTTGTGGTGGCTCTTAAAAGAGCCTTTGTGTTTGTAAGAGGCTGAAGTTTTCGGTCTCACTTCTTAGGAGCTGTCGCCCTCTTGGGCTTTGCTGCTTTGGGTTTTGCTGCCTTGGCCTTAGCTGGACTCTTGGCAGTTTTTGGCTTCACAGCCTTTTTAGCCGCCGGGCTTGTGACGATAGAGAGGATTTGGCCCGGGATTAAAGGGGTTACACCCCATTTGGCCACCCTCTACTCTCACTTTGGAAGCAAGGGGTTAACTGGACTGAGGTCCAGTAATGTGTTTTGCCTTGCTTCAATATCCAAATGTTTATTCCCCTGTGTAAATGTATTGTGTTATCCTGGTGTTTGCACTCACACATACACTAGGGTTGATGCGGGAGGGAATGGGTTAATGTTAAAATAGTGATTCTAGCCCTTTGTTTAAGTTACCCTCAAAGATGCCTGCCTACTAAATACAAATGGTCAGGAGAGCAACCAAATGTTTAGGAAGCAGCCCCCTGATCAAAGGCTCAGCCACTCTACCTATTTGCAGGAAGTGGGTTGTGAGCATTATAACTCACACTTACAAACCATAGTATCCTGCCAGACCCCCCATGTGGTAGACTGGCCAAACGCCTCTGATTTAGGAGTGGGGCTACAGAATGAGTGACCTTATTAAATATAAGAATATTATGAGATGTCCTCGGCTGAACGTGCTAAAAGCTACATATGTGTATTCGTGGGACTGATCCGCAACTAACGGTTACAGACACCTGGTGTTTAGCCGGTCCTAACAGACAGATATTAATATCTCTCTTCATTTTAGTATTACACGGTAATATTTAGTCTCATTGGGAGCGTCATGCGTGACGGAATGTATTAATATGGCTTGCGTGCCAGTAAGTATTACTGAACTGAAATTATGAAGTTATTTGCAGTGTATATGGAATTTTGGTTCTGCTCTGAAAATGCAGACCCCCACCTGCTATGCTAATAAGGAGGGAGAGCATCCTGCAAGAATTAACATAGCCCGTTGATCAAAAATTTAACTGCCCTATTGTTTATACTGGGGACAGGAACCAAGGAACTGAGTGTTTTTTAAGTGTGATACTTCACACTTACAATGGAAGCCAAAATCTGCTTCAAAGAGATTTTTTCTAGCCAACTCGGCATCTAGGGTTAAGAGATGAGCTTGACATGGTATTTAAGTCAGAGTTACCCCTTACTCAAATGTCTTCATGGGTTCCTTCATGTGCTTCATGATCTGCATGTATTGCTGTGATGTCAACATCTGAAACTGAATTATGGAAGAAATGGCCCATCCTGTATCGTGATGGCTTTCTTGTCCTAACCTTTAAGTAAGTGTCCATATTTTGCCTGTTATTTGTATATCTCGTGTGTTCACCTTTTTCAAGGAATAAATTATATTTTATCATATCTAAGTCTCGTCCGGTTCAACCCAGTTATATTTTTTGGTGTATTATTAATAGCCTGTCACAAAGCTCCCGTCACAGGGCTCTTCACAGCCTTCCTGGGCTTGGCAGCTTTAGACTTCTTCGGGCTTTTTGCTGGCTTCTTGGCGCCTGCCGGTTTCTTGACCTTTTTGGGGCTTTTCTTAACTCCCGTCGGAGCCTTTTTGGGTTTCTTGGGGGACTTGGCAGGTTTCTTTGCCACTGGCTTCTTGGGTTTCCCCGTTTCCTTTTTCTTGGCCGCCTTCTCCTTGCTCTCCAGCTGCTTCTTATTCAGCTTGAACGATCCGGAGGCTCCGCTCCCTTTCAGCTGGATCAGGGTTTCCTTGCTCACCAAGCCCTTGAGAGCCAGCTTCAGGTGGCTGTTATTCTTCTCCACATCGTAGCCTCCTGCAGCCAGAGCCTTCTTCAGAATGTAAGGATGTGCATATATATAAAGGTTCCGCGCTGTCAATCACATAGGCAGCGCCATATTATTCCCTCTGTCAGCAAGGTCACTGTGTACAGGTTGGGCTGCGCATGCGCGAGAGAAGCGCGCGAAGGGCAACCAATCTGTGGAGACTTTGGGAGTTTGAACTCTGAACTCCGACTGCGAGAGAGTCAGCTGAGGCTGAGGACCAATCGGGTGCGAGACTCTGTATAGAGGAACCGGATGCGTGTGGGCGGTGGGTCAGAGCAGAGAGGGAGGTGAAGGAGGAGGTTGGCGGAACCTCGTGTGCGAGAGCGGAGGGTCAGTGACCCGTCCGCTTAGGGGAAAGGTATTCCCCCGGCCCGAGGAGTATTCCCCTGTGATCGTAGGGTGCTGTTTTGTAAGGACGGCCCTAGTTGGTAGGGACATTTCCCATTAGTGTGGTTTAGCTGCGGAGCTGCGGCCGCCATCTTGGATTGGATACAGACGGCGCTGCAGCAAGGAGTGACGGCGAAAGGCTGGAGCAACGCTAGGACCCTGCGTGGAGTGTGACGTCATCGCAGTGACCGGAAGGTATCATTGTCTACAAGTGCACCTACACCGGTCACCAGGCGCTGATCCCGCCTCCCACTAACTAATTGGGCCACCCGTGCAAATCCTATGGTACCATACCTATACTGGTTATAAGACATACTCCTAGGGAGAGTGGCAGAGCCACCTATGTACAGGACATTATCCCTAATAAGGTGTGGCCGAGCCACGGTGTGTGTGTGTAATGTTATATGTTTATTCTGCAGATCATTTGTTCTTTATGCATGATATATAAAAGGTTGCTGTTGCATAATGCTGTTGTTATGTTCTTGCTCAGGGTATAATCTCTATCATGGGGATCCTGGGCAAGTGGAGGCGCTGCACCGCGATTAATAAAGGTATGACCCCAGGCTCCCAAATAGCGGAGGCTCAGAGCTCCTGAGGCCACAGATACATGCACCACAGTAGTTCCTTATTGCAGGCGTTCACAAAAAGGGCTACATTTGGAGGCGCTGCTGAGATCTTAGACCTGGGGTGCCCCCACATTTTTTGTCTCTATTGTGCAACCAACCCACATCATGTCGGCGCTCGAGGTGCGCAAGTGGGCCCAACGGCACGGGATTCCCTTGAACCGTGTTTTCGCGCTGGGCCATGTCCCCGCCATGATCTCGTTAGGCACAGTGACCGAGCAGGTCCGAAAGCTCCCTCTCCTGGACAATGCCCAAGTACAAGACCATTTTTATGACCGCGACCAGACCTGGCGCCGGATCTTGTATGCCACTGAACAAGATATATGCCCCGAGGCTTTGCCCCGTATACTGCTGCTGCCCGAGGCCCCGGGGGTGCGCTGTCCCATAGTCCAGGCGGACACCCCTGCGCCCCTGGCCACTTCCACCCCCCGGAGAGAGTATACCCCCACCGTTGGCGCCGCGACGGGAGGCCCCGACCACTCCCCTGACCGTGGCCTGCACCCTCGCTGGCCCGCAGCCCTGAGCCTAGGCTCCTCATCTACCCCGTCCGGCCTGCGGGCTGGCCTCAACCGACTTAGCCTATCAAGATTGGACGCTCACCCCGCCGTTGGGGATAGCTTACCGGGAGACACCTCTTTTCCCGCCCTAGCCGCCGCTATCCACAATACCACCCAGTCGCTCCAGTACAGGAAGTTAAAGGCCTTCTCCGGTGAGAAACCCACGCCCCAAGGGGAAGTAGGGATAGAGGACTGGTTGGATCATACCGAACAGGTACTGCCTGAATGGACCTGCACGGACGCGGTCCGCAGACAGCGCATCGTCGAGTGCTTACGGCCCCCCGCGTCCCACATGGTGCACTACTACCGCGATGACAACCCGGAAGCTGATGCAGCAGATCTCATCTACTGCCTAACCAAGGCGTATGGAGCTCCGGTGGACATGTACACTTTGATGTCAAAATTTCATGCGTTAGCCCAGAAGGAAGGGGAAATGGTATCTGATTTTCTCAGGCGACTACACCTGGATCTCTGGAATATGGTGAGGAAAGGCGTGTTGCCAAGGAAAGAAGCCAACGGAATACGTACCACTCAGTTGCTGAGGGGCCTCCTACCCCTACACCCCGTGTCGGTGCGGGTCAGTAGCTGCATAACGCCCGGACAAGCCCTGTCGTTTCACAACTTAATGGATCGGGTCCAAGCGCACGAGATGGTGTTGTTAGGGCGTGACTTAGCCCCCGGGAAGAAGCCACCGCCCGGGGGTAAAGAAGCCAAGAAAGTGGACCCAAAGCCCGACGTGCCCGAACCTGGGGATCCCGATTCCGAGGATGTCCCTACCCCAGTGACACCCAAACCTCGTCCCCCGACTGGGCGAAGTCCCCCAACCAGGAGAGACGAGGCTTACCTCAGCCAAATGCAGTGTTACGCATGTGGAAAGATGGGACATTTACGGGCCCACTGCCCCACCTCGCGGAGGACGTCGTCCCGACCGGCGCAATCGATGCCGTGCCAACCCCTGGAGGATGAAAAGGTGTTGCCATCCTCTCCGAGCCCCCGAATTGGCCCCGCCTCCATTATTCGAGTGATTATTGAGGGCATCTACGCCGCCGCATTATTGGATACGGGATCCCAAGTGACCATCGTGTACCGGCCCTTCTACGACCAACACCTACACCAACTACTGTTGCTATCTGCGGATGCCTTGCGACTACGGGGATTGAGTCATGAAGATTACCCCATAGACGGAGTAGTAAAGGTGCAGTTAGATATTCTCCAGCTGAATACTGGTAAACATCACCCCATGGAAGTGGAGGCCTTAGTGTGCCCCGAGCCTCAGGACCACCCCAGCGCCCCAATCATCTTGGGGACCAACGCTGACATTGTGCGCGCGGTATTCCGCCAGTTTTTGCAGGAAGCAGGAGAAGCCCCACTGCTGGCCCTAGCGGCCTGTCCCGCCCTCCAAGAGGTCTGCGGTAAAATTGCGACCGAAGAAGAGTATGGCGTCCTTTACAGCCAAGAATGGGGGCTGACCCAAATTCCCCCGGGGGAAGGACGAATGATGGTCGCCGCTTGCCATTACCCCCGACGACGGTTAGAGGATCAACTCTTCACCGTGGAGAGCGTGGCCCAAGACGAACAACGGTTGGGCTACAAAGTACTGGCCTCTGTTAAGGAATGGCCCGGGAAGATTCCGAATCGCACCTGGGTGTACGTGCAGAATATATCCCCGTACCCCATGACTATTGACCGGCGGCAGACGCTGGGAAGGATCTACCCCGTGACTCCCGCAGAGAAGGTTCCGACAAGACAATCAAGGTGTTCACCTACTACCGTTGATTCAGTATTGGAATTTGACTTCGGCGACTCACCACTCCCGGATGAATGGAGGGAGAGACTGCAGAACGAGCTTCACGACCGAAGAAATGTGTTCTCCACCAGTGATATGGACGTGGGGTGCAGTCGCAGTGCCCACCATACCATCCGAATGAGCGACGCTACCCCCTTCCGGGAGCGCTCCCGGCGGCTTGCCCCCAGGGATGTTGAGGAAGTGAGGAGATTACTCGCCGAGATGGAAACGGCTGGCATCGTGCAGGAATCTCGCAGCCCTTACGCCTCACCCATCGTGGTAGTCCGCAAGAAGAACGGGACGGTCCGTCTATGTGTGGATTACAGAACTCTGAATACCCGTACGATCCCCGACCAGTATACACTGCCCCGAATCGAGGACCTCCTGAACGCTTTGACGGGAAGAAAATGGTTCAGTGTGCCCGACCTCAGGTCCGGATATTACCAAGTGCCCATGGGCCAGGAAGACCAAGAAAAAACGGCCTTCATCTTTCCATTAGGGTTTTACCAATTTACCCGCATGCCTCAAGGGATCTGCGGTGCCCCGGCCACGTTCCAGAGACTAATGGAAAAAACCCTCGGAGACCTTAACCCGCGAGAGTGCTTAGTGTATCTGGACGATATCATCGTGTTCGGGCGGACTCTAGAGGAGCACTCCGAGAGGCTGATGAAGGTGCTGGATAGGCTTCAGGGGGAGGGTTTCAAACTGTCCCTGGACAAATGCAAGTTCTGTCGATCCTCTGTGACGTATGTGGGTCATATTGTGTCGGCTGATGGAGTATCCACCGACCCAGGGAAGATAGAGGCGGTGGTGAATTGGCCTAGGCCTCTAAATGTCCAAGAGTTGCGGTCCTTCTTGGGATTTTGTGGCTACTATCGACGGTTCGTTGAGAGCTATTCCAGCAAGGCCAAGCGACTGAATGATCTTCTAAAAGTATACCCGGGAGAAACCGGGAGGAAAAGCATCACGGCACAGACGCCCTTTGGGGAGACCTGGACTCCAGAATGTGAACAGGCCTTCAAGAACTTAAAGGCCAGCCTCACTCAGGCTCCCGTCTTGGCCTATGCGGACCCAGAACGAGAATATGTCCTACATGTCGATGCTAGCCTTAGCGGATTAGGAGCGGTCTTGCATCAGAAGTATGAGACCGGGCTACGCCCGGTGGCCTATGCGAGCCGAAGCTTGACTCCTAGCGAACAGAATTACCCGGTCCATAAACTGGAATTTTTGGCGCTAAAATGGGCTGTAGTGGATAAGCTGCATGACTACCTATATGGGGTGCAGTTCGAAGTACGTACGGACAACAATCCCATGACCTATATAAATACGTCTGCCAAATTAGACGCCACGGGACACCGTTGGTTAGCTGCTCTAGCCAACTACAGGTTCAACCTTAAATACAAACCCGGACCCACCAACATAGGTGCCGACGCCCTGTCTCGTCGACCGGGCCTTCAATCCACCCCTGATGAGGAAGTTTGGGAAGAGATACCGGGTCCCGGGATTCGTGCCCTCTGCTCCGTGGCTGCGGTAGTCGACGACCACGTAGCATTCTCGGAATTGCGGATTGTTGACTCGTTGGGATGTAATTCGCGGGCTATTCCTCTGGCCTATCAAGGTCGAGAAGGGATGAACATCACTGAAGATAATATCATCTCGTGGAGGGACCTAGTGCATTATCAAACACAAGACCCCATAGTGGAGTTAGCCCGTCAAGCGGTACAACAAGATAACCCTGCTATACTGAAGCGAGCCCCCAAAGACTTGGTGAAACTCCTGCTAAATGAGTTTGGGAAGTTTGAAATGGACAATTGTTTGTTATATCGGGTGATATCCTATCATAACCATCCCGATCGGCGTCAGTTGTTTTTGCCGGAACGTTTGAGAACCCTAGTCCTCAGGGCCCTTCACGATGACCATGGTCACCTGGGCATTGACAAGACATTTGGGCTACTACAGGATAGGTTCTATTGGCCGAGAATGCGGGAGTCCGTGGAGCAACATTGTCGGAGGTGTAATCGCTGTTTACAACGAAAGACACTGCCCACCAGGGCGGCTCCTATGGCACACTTGAAAAGCTCGGGTCCAATGGATTTGGTGTGTATGGATTTTCTCTGTATCGAGCCCGACAGTCGGGGAGTTAGTAATGTTCTTGTGATCACTGACCACTACACTAGGTACGCCCAAGCGTTCCCTACGAAAGACCAGAAGGCCGTAACGGTGGCCCGAGTACTATGGGAGAAATATTTCATTCACTATGGATTACCAAATCGTCTTCACTCCGATCAGGGCAGGGACTTTGAGAGTACACTGATACGGGAGTTGCTCACCCTACTGAACATTGCCAAGTCGCGTACTACCCCGTACCACCCCGAAGGGGATGCTCTGCCTGAACGGTTCAATCGCACTTTGTTAGATATGTTAGGAACCTTGACGAGCCCGAAAAAGACGGAGTGGAGTAAACACGTCGAGGCATTGGTACATGCGTATAATTGTACCCGACATGAGTCCACCGGGTATACCCCGTATTTCTTGATGTTCGGAAGAGAAGCCCGTTTACCGGTGGATGTGCGCCTGCGGATATCTACCGATGGGGTATCCAATAGGACGCACTTTCGATATGTCCAGCGGCTAAGGGACAGTTTACAGCTGGCCTATAAATTGGCTGAACGGACGACTGCGCAATTGAATGCGGGAAATAAAAGGCGCTACGATCACAAAGTACGTCACAAGGAAATTCACCCCGGAGATGCGGTCCTCTTGCGCAACTTAGGTGTTCCTGGGAAGCATAAATTGGCCGACCGGTGGCGGGAGGGTGTGTATGAGGTAGAGTCACAGATGCCTGGTCTTCCTGTGTACCGGATCAAGGATTCTGAAGGCCGCGTAAAAGTGTGGCATAGGAATCATCTGCTTCCCATACCTCAAGTAGGGATGGACGAATTGGAAGTCCCAGCCACGCCCATAGATGGAGGAGTTGAACACACAGAGGATGGCCCAGAGACTGTAAAAATTGCCACCTCTGAGGATCCAATGGAAGGAACCTCTCAAAGGGGCCTTCCGGCCGTGGAGGCATCTCCCGAAGGAGCCACGGGTAAAGAGCCTCTTGGCCCAAACATTGATCATTTGACTCCCGCGAGTCAGCCTCTAGACCCACAAAGCCCATGTTTCACACCCCAAAGAGACTGTACTAATGCTGAATACCCCTCAAGGGTAGAGATGGAAGTACCAGTTGAGACTGGACACTCTGCAGAGGAAGCAGAGGAGAATCAACCCCGGCGAAGTCAAAGAAACAGTCAGCCTCCTATGCGAATGGCATATGATCAATTTGGGGCACCCCATTATGAGGCTCAGCAGTGGGCTCGGCATAGGATGCAAGCTATGATGGTACTGTTTAATGAAATGTGTAACCTAATCTAGGAGTGAGAGGGTTGTGTAAATAGTTATATATATGTGGGTTAGGTAGTCCAGCGGGGACGTTGGATTCTGGAGAGGGGAGAATGTAAGGATGTGCATATATATAAAGGTTCCGCGCTGTCAATCACATAGGCAGCGCCATATTATTCCCTCTGTCAGCAAGGTCACTGTGTACAGGTTGGGCTGCGCATGCGCGAGAGAAGCGCGCGAAGGGCAACCAATCTGTGGAGACTTTGGGAGTTTGAACTCTGAACTCCGACTGCGAGAGAGTCAGCTGAGGCTGAGGACCAATCGGGTGCGAGACTCTGTATAGAGGAACCGGATGCGTGCGGGCGGTGGGTCAGAGCAGAGAGGGAGGTGAAGGAGGAGGTTGGCGGAACCTCGTGTGCGAGAGCGGAGGGTCAGTGACCCGTCCGCTTAGGTGAAAGGTATTCCCCCGGCCCGAGGAGTATTCCCCTGTCATCGTAGGGTGCTGTTTTGTAAGGACGGCCCTAGTTGGTAGGGACATTTCCCATTAGTGTGGTTTAGCTGCGGAGCTGCGGCCGCCATCTTGGATTGGATACAGACGGCGCTGCAGCAAGGAGTGACGGCGAAAGGCTGGAGCAACGCTAGGACCCTGCGTGGAGTGTGACGGTCATCGCAGTGACCGGAAGGTATCATTGTCTACAAGTGCACCTACACCGGTCACCAGGCGCTGATCCCGCCTCCCACTAACTAATTGGGCCACCCGTGCAAATCCTATGGTACCATACCTATACTGGTTATAAGACATACTCCTAGGGAGAGTGGCAGAGCCACCTATGTACAGGACATTATCCCTAATAAGGTGTGGCCGAGCCACGGTGTGTGTGTGTAATGTTATATGTTTATTCTGCAGATCATTTGTTCTTTATGCATGATATATAAAAGGTTGCTGTTGCATAATGCTGTTGTTATGTTCTTGCTCAGGGTATAATCTCTATCATGGGGATCCTGGGCAAGTGGAGGCGCTGCACCGCGATTAATAAAGGTATGACCCCAGGCTCCCAAATAGCGGAGGCTCAGAGCTCCTGAGGCCACAGATACATGCACCACAGTAGTTCCTTATTGCAGGCGTTCACAAAAAGGGCTACAAGAGTATACAGGGAGACCCCGCTGCACTCCTTAGAGGCGGACACAGCTCTCACTATCAGATCGGACACGCTGGGACCGGACTTTGCTGGGCGACTTTTCGAGGCTCTGGCCGCTTTCTTCGGCTGCTTCTTCTTGGCGGCGCTTTCAGCTGGAGGAGGAGGAGCAGGAGCGGTCTCGGCCATTGCAGCTGCAGGTAAAATCCCACAACACACTGACAGAAAGTTATACTGGGGGCAGGGACCTCCCGGGACTTATATAGAGTGCCTGCTG
>NW_027457016.1:0-25000 GCF_040206685.1 Ascaphus truei | reverse complement strand
GAGCCACTTACTCCCTACACCCTGCCTTCCCCTTCCTGCTCCCAGCTCCAACTGCCATTCCTAAGTAAGCGAAAAGTATCCCTTTCCCTGCTCTAGGGAATCATTGGCCCTCATTGGCCACTTGGAGATACCTGGGGTGCTTGGCCCTAAGCCTCATGGGAACTGTAGTCCCTTGGAGGCCTCTATAGCATTGGGTCTGCGTGCGCGCTTGTCCTGCGCATGCGCGAGTCCCTAATGGCCGCCGCAACTCTCTAGTCCTAACTGCGCATGCGCGCGTATCTGTAATGGTGGCCCCCGCTAGCCGGGTGCGCCGCGAGTCCTCGGAGCGCTCCCTGCTCTGGCCCCCACCTTCTCGTCGTGCCGGCGGGTCTGTCGCTGCCTCCAGCGGCACCCGCAACCGCTTGGCACGCAAGGAGGGGGGTCTCTGGGACCAAAAAGAGACCGGGGCTATATATATATATATATATATATATATATATATATCTGTAAAGCACTTTTATTCCCTGTAACTCTCCCTGAGACACCAAGCCGTGGTAGAGTCAGCCATGCGCCAGAGGGGCTGAAGGAGAGATGGATCGATATATTGCTGGTGAATATGCCTCCATGTGAGTCACCTTGCTGGCTTAGGAAGACGCCACGTGGGAGCCTTGTCTTGTGGTGACAAGATGACGTACGGCACTGTGCCTGTGCAAACACAGCCAGAAAAGCGGGTCCTGACGCTCACTACTATGCTGGTTTAGAGAGCACCCTAGATCACTTAATCTCCCCATGCCACCAAGCCGTCGTGAAGTCAGCCGGATGCCGGAGATGCTGTAGCCAAGACGGCAGAGGATGCCCATGAGGGAAATCGATTGAACCATCTGCGGATGGATTGCCCCAACACATCCGAACAAATATCCCCAATCTGAGGCAAAGTCCCCAAGCTACAGGGCTGACCGCCTACGAGAGGCTAGCCCCAGCAAAGGAACCACAAGCAGCTGTGTGGCAGTTCCAGAAGAGGACCCAGCCAGCGGTCCCAACGGCAGTTGCAGAGCATGCAACAGAGTGCAGCCATCAGACTGGAGGAACATGCGGTCCATAGAAGAAAAGATTTGTGTCCAGGTTTCCCCGGTAATCGGCAGGCGCTTGGCCTGGGGTACAGCGCTACAGCACCTCTGGAGCAAACTTATATGGTTAGCCCAGAGCATCCAATCCTATGGACAGAGATGCGGGTGGAACTGCCGGAGGATGCTCAATTGACTTCCGTCAAAGGGAGCCAATATCGGGTAGTTGCCAAGGAAGAGGTGTCTTTAGCGCCGCAGCCAGCCACACTGTTTCTTTCTCCCCAGCTTTTGGAGCCAACAAGTGTCACGATCTTCGAGGAGAACAGGCAGATAAGCCAGGCCAAGCGCCCCTGTGTCCCTAATTTTATACCGAACCCCCCTCCCCCATCTTTTTCAAATCCTCTGCCAGTGTGATCATGGGTGAACGGCCGGAGCTCAGTGAGTGGTCCCCCAATCTGGAGGGCATGAGACCTCAGGCGGCAGAGTCTACCCAATCATTCTCCAGACCCGGTGTGCTGGGTCAGACTATGGACAGAGAGGGGCCAGCTAGTGAGTCCCTGGGTGGGTAGGGAACATAGTTTATAGGGAGCTAAGGAGATCCTGTTGATGGAGTATTAGGGGGTTGCTCACACCAAAGCCTGGCTAGTGCAAATGTTCTGCGGGCGGGAGGCATCCCAGGAGCCATCAGCATTAGGCCGCGCCCAGGAAACCTGCCGGCCAGTAGGCAGGCCGAGGGAAGATTTGAGAGATCCCAGCTCGCAGCTCCCCAGTGGGAGTGGAAGTGAAAGGTGTTAGGCAGAAATGATGTCCTTACTACAGAAGAGACAAGTGTGGACCCAGTGGGCTGATCGCATGGTCGACACCGGGGATCACAAGCCCCTCCACAAGACTATTTGCAGTGTCTCTGTGGAGGATTAGAGGATAGAGGGGAAGATCATGGAGGTGCATGGATACTACCGAGTGACGCATTTTAGCGCCCAGACCGAGCCCCAGATGGAGGTGACTGAGCAACGGCTTGTGGTACTGGCAGCCTGGTCCCCAAGTGCAGGGCAGCATTTCAGGCTCTGCCAGCGTGCCTGGCTGCAGTCGGATCTTGGCAGGCATCATGGCCCTATGTGAATGGGAAGTCCTACCTGGTGATCGTGGATTACAGTACCTGGGGTGGGAAAAGCGGGTGGCGGGGGGAGACTGGGATTTTGCTGCACTGGAGCCTGGCCCTTCAGGACTTGGACTTTACAAAGGGCAAGGAACACTTCAACGCTGGCGGAATTTCCTGGCAAGATGGTCCCAGCCTCGGCCACATGACTTAAGGTGTCTTCATGCTTGGCTTTTTTTATAAACAGTAACGGCTTTCACTGAGCCAATCACACTAAAGACCTTTTCAGCCAATCAAAATCAAGGAACGTCTTCCAGTGCAATTCACTTTCTCCCCTCATGGGGTGTCTGTGGTTTTCACTCAGGTCCGCTCATACTGCATATAAGCAGCAGCTTTACCGCAATACCTCATTCGCTTCTTGTTTTGACACTTTGCAGAATGACTGGTCGCGGCAAAGGAGGAAAAGGGCTCGGGAAAGGAGGCGCCAAGAGGCACAGGAAGGTTCTTCGTGACAACATCCAAGGCATTACCAAGCCAGCTATCCGCCGCCTGGCTCGCAGAGGAGGAGTGAAGCGCATCTCCGGTCTCATCTATGAAGAGACCCGTGGGGTGCTCAAGGTTTTCCTGGAGAATGTGATCCGGGACGCGGTCACCTACACCGAGCACGCTAAGAGGAAGACAGTCACCGCTATGGACGTGGTGTATGCTCTCAAGCGCCAGGGCCGCACTCTCTATGGATTCGGAGGCTAAACGGTGACACTTCTTACCAACTGATGATACGGAATTCACATTCATTTAACCCAAAGGCTCTTTTAAGGGCCACCCACATTCTCCTGTATAGAGCTCTGGTTACACCGCCATCTTATTCTTACCCGTTTTCATGTTGCTGTCTCTGACGGGACTCAATATTTCATATTGGAAACGGGTTAGAGAAATACAATTCACTACAAAACCACCCCACAGTATGTGACAGCATTTTGTTACAGCGCTTTATGTACGATTCTTTTCTATGAATTGACATGTACACTCGTGAGTTATATAAACTTTGCTATACTCCCTTCATGCTATTAACTGCTCATTCATAAAGCAAACTACAAATATTGGTTTCACTTTTTGATATAACTTCTCTGAATTAGAAGTGCCTGCACTTGACAGATTTAAATACGTGATTTTAATTGCTCGATCCATATACACATTTTTTTACATTACACATTGGTACAATCTGCAAAAGAAAATGTATCTGATAAATGCCTTATCTGTATTGATTTTAACCGCTATGAAAACAATTACATTTTTATAGACTTGTATAAAACAATGACAATGTTTGAGCATTCATTCATTATTATTTTGCTGTCTTTTCTGCTCTTAGAACAAAATCCCCAATGCAAATGTTTCATAAAATAGTCACTCCTTTTATATTCCATTAAATAGTCCCATATATTGGGCATCATGTATCAGCTTTTGATAAGAAAAAAATACGATCAGATTTTCTTTAGCACTTTCTGTGACTTTTATGATTCTTTGTCACAACTGTAAATCTCATACATATTGAACACGTTTTTTGGTTTTATGATCATAAATACAACCCCGCATTTCATGTGTAAAACACTCGGTTTGGGGATCTCGGAACAATTATACAGAGAAGGTAAAAAGGCGCCAAAGCTTTACTATCTGTCATTCAAACAAAGACCACACGGTGGCAGTATTGTTTTGGAAATGATCTGGTTTCTGGAGACCTGGATTTTTCACAATGATCTGAATCAAAGGTTTCACCTCCAGATATTTGTGTTAAATACGTTTTGCGGATTCCCTTTAATATAATTAGTGAATTAAGTTGAAAATCAACAGGACTCTAGCATCACTTCTTAAATCGCACAAATATGTGTACTGATGTGGGGGCTGAAACTGCCAATGATGGGGATAGACTAAAATGTTTAATGTGAAAAACGATTAATGTGGATAAATGTGGCAAGACATACTGTACACCAATTGGCTTCAAACTTGGCACAGAACATGCTTTGCACTCCCCCAAACTGTCCTGCAAATTTCATGTTTTTTGATAACATGCACCGCAAATTATGTACATTAACCACTATCCGAAAGTGGAAAATGCTTACCTTAAACGCGTTTATTGTGAATCCAGGAGTCAAAACATACAGTGATTCATTTAAAACTTGCCACATGAGGTGCTGTATACTGCCCACAACTATCCTGAAAATTACAAAGTGTTTGCTAGCACACACAGCAAATTGTTTACATTATGCACTCTAAGAAGGGCCCAGTATCTCATATGGAAATGCGTAACTTTAATTAAATTACATTACAATTTTTCAGAACACATACTTTACACGGCCCGCAACTATCCTGAAATTTACATGACTTTTGCTGACATACACTGCAAATTATTAACGTTAACCAGTTGCTGAAGAACAACAGTCTAAAACGATGAATGTGAAAAACGATTAATGTGGATTAATGTGGCAACACATACACCAATTGCCCATCCTGTTCTTTTTCCCTTCATAACAGTATCCTCATTGTGTCTGCGGTACAGTAGTTCATTGAGAGAGGAGAGGTTTTGTGTACATCATTACTGCTGTTTATATACTGTACATTTGACTGCACAAGCAGATTTGACGGAACACAACGCCCCCCCTCCCCCTTGGGCACCCTTTTTCCTGGAACGACAAGAAAACAAAAACTTTGTTCAGTTACTGTACTGTACTGTATGTGCGTACTGTATTATGGTAGAACTACTGTACAGTAGGTGGCTGGTGCAGCTTTCTCTGGAAAGAAAAAAATGGAGCAGTTAGTAGGCAGTTACTGTAGTACTGTCAAACTAGTCTACTGTACTGTATACAGGAACTACTGTATACTCTGACTATTGGGAAAGAAAAAATCTGTGCCATACTTACCTGTATCATACTGTACTTACTGTACAATACTACAGCACTGTACTACTTTCCTGATGCTTGCCCATTGCGCGCGATGACAATGGGCAACACAGTGGCAATATGGTCTATATATTTATTCCACGGTGAGTTCATTGTTCCAAAAACTCATTATGGCTTTATACAACTCGTCCTTCTTGGAGGGTTTCGCCACTTTACGGATGTGGTCCTTCAGCTGATGCCAGACCATTTCGATCGGATTGAAGTCTGGCGATCTGTGATTGGAAAGAAAGGACAATTAGTTTAAGAGATACAGTACACAGTAAAAACAGTGGGGAACATAAATGGGACACGGTCTACTGCACTTACTCCGCTGGCGTCTTCACCCAGTTGATGCCGCGCTCAAGGATATGCGCCGTCGACGCGGTGTGCTTGGGATCATTGTCCTGGTAAAAGCGATGACCATTGGGAAAGTCACGTCTGATGTATCGCACTATCACGGGCACAATGTTGTCTTGGAAGAAATCTTTATTCATGATTCCTATAGCAAGAAAAGAAAAGGGCTCAATAGTACAGTACAGTGCATACGGTAAGGCAACACTAGTCAAGTACAGTGCATTAGGCGGCATTATATTTGAGAAATTGTACCTTCAAAGACGACAATGCATCCCGGTCCACGCCTAGAGATGGCACCCCACACATGCAGCTTCACAGGGTGTTTTGGCCGCGGCTTCAAAGTTATGCGGCCTTTTTTGTGGAACGCAAATCTTGCAAATCTCTCCAGCGACACAGTAGACTCATCAGTGAAGATGCAATCCTGGAAAGTCTCACCGCTGTCGATCCATGCTTGGGCCTGTAGCACTCTTTTGATTTTGTTTGCGTCCCGTATCATGGGGTACGCTCTGTAATGACAATGAATAAATTTTTTTAGCGTCACAGCGCAGTACAGTTTGCAAAACAACACCTCCTGTACTGTCCAGTACTAACCTCACACGTCCATATTTCCATCCAATTCTGCGTCTCATCTTCTTTATGCTGCTCTCGGATACAGTCAGATTGTGCTTTTCCTGCAGAGTGTTTTTAACCCTTAATGCGCTTCTCTCATCATTCTCCTCACTTATTCTGTCCACCAGAAGAGTAGTCTCCCTACAATGCAAAGAAATTATATTGTTTTATTAATATGCAGCAATATAAAATGTATACTGTATACTGTACATGTAATGTTGTAATATACAGTAAATATAAATATACAAAAAATGTATACTGCTGTACTATAAATATAAATAGACAAAATATACAGTATACAGTACTGTTGTAATATAAATATACTATATAAATATACTGTTGTTATATCATAATAAATACACATCATATACTGTATATTCCGTTGTAAGATGAATTGCAATATACCAAAAGTGTATACTGCTGCACAAAAAATATAAATTGACCACACATACACTATATACTGTTGTAATATATACTATATAAATACGGTTTACTGTTGTTATATCATAATAAATACACATCATATACTGTATATTCCGTTGTAAGATGAATTGCAATATACCAAAAGTGTATACTGCTGCACAAAAAATATAAATTGACCACACATACACTACAGTATATACTGTTGTAATATAATAAATATACTATATAAATACGGTATACTGTTGTTATATCATAATAAATACACATCATATACTGTATATTCCGTTGTAAGATGAATTGCAATATAACAAAAGTGTATACTGCTGCACAAAAAATATAAATTGACCACATACACTATATACTGTTGTAATATAATAAATATACTATATAAATACGGTATACTGTTGTTATATCATAATAAATACACATCATATACTGTATATTCCGTTGTAAGATGAATTGCAATATAACAAAAGTGTATACTGCTGCACAAAAAATATAAATTGACCACACATACAGTACACTATATACTGTTGTAATATAAATATACTATATAAATACGGTATACTGTAGATGTACACTACAGTTTTCTATATTTTTTTTGGTTAAGTTTTATAAATATACTTACGCATTTGTTACCTTTGGTGCCTTTTTGCGGTCTCTGTTTTTTCCGTGTGCATGATAGCACACGGTGTTTGATGGCACAACGAGGCCAGAAGCAGTTAACCAGCGCTGGATATCTGCAATTCGTTTTCCGCTCGTGTACATCTCCTTCATTCTCATGCTGAGATCCTTTGAAATCTTCTTAACAGGCATTGCTGCGAGTAGAAAGAAATACAAACACAAGAATGTATATTCGATGTTTAGTCGATGTGTATTCAATGTGCAGTGAATCCACAAAATGGATGGTGTATTTATATGTTAATGACTCACATTACAGACCACCCACTTTCAACACCTGTACCTGGCCGCCATGCATAAAAGGTTGTACACGTTGCATAGCCCACCACTTGCTGATCTTTATCTGAGGCATTGTCCAGATACTGCATTGTGCCTCCCACTTACATGGAGCAGCCCCGGTTCTATGGACGCAAGAACCATCTCACCTCTGCTGTGCCTGCCACACTGAAAAAGAGAAAGGCAGTTACCGTTTCCAAGCCAAAGGCAAAGCGGCAGGCTAAGGCCAATAAAGAAAACCTTCTGCTGACCCCAAAGGCTAAGGGTTTTAAAACACGTCAGCCTTATTATGTGAAGAAGAAATACGGTACTGTGCTCGGTACGCAAGACGAATGGCAGCCAACTCACCGAATCCGCAGACCACTTGCTCCCATAAGCTTCGACGACTCTGCTGTAGCTGTCCCGGAAATCTTCAGCCCGGCTTCTCCACCCCCATCTTCTCCGGTTCCATCTGAAGATGCTGCTGCCTCTGAAATCCACGGGTCACTGTCTCCTTTGCTCTTGGACGACTCTGCTTCTCTCCCGGAAATCCAGCGGTCACCTTCTCCATCCCTCTTCGATGACGCTGCAGCTTCTCCTGTACCGGGCAAACCCAGGTCACCTCCTCCACTCTCCATCGATGCCGCTTCTCTCCAGGGAACCCCCATCTCATCCTCCGTTGCACCCATCCCCCCAGATCTCCAGATGCCATGCACAAGCAGCTCGTTAGACCGGATCCTGAATGGGCTAACTGTGGATCTCCCTGGGAATTCTATTGTGCTGGCAAAGCTAGATCTGCTTCTGGAGTCGGTGCTACATGTGGAGCAACGGATGCTACATATGGAGCAACGGATGGATCAACGGATGCTACATATGGAGCAACGGATGGATCAACGGATGGACAAGATAGAGGCTGACATTGCGGGCATACATTATTTGCTCGGTGTTAATGCCCCTGTTTCCCCGACGCTGGAGCAGGGGGGTGACATGGATGTGATGCATGGTACCTTCGGCCCCCGTCCATCACCAAGCACACCCCCTCCACCAGAAGATGCAGTGTACTATGCTATTGAGGAGGACATGACAACCCCGTCAAGACCACGCCAGGAGACAATCCGGCGACCACTACCGGAGGAAAGCTTCCTCCCAGACACCCTACCATTGCCCGTCGCCTCAAGTACACCCGCTCCCAAAAGACCTCCTACACCCGCTCGCATAGAAACAGCGCCCGACATCTCCCTGTGCGATCTGCCACCGGCGCTGAGGGAGAAGTATAGGGTGAGGAGTGCTGGTATACCACACAAGTATGCCTTGATCATATTTAAACACCATGTTCCCTACACATTGTACTGCGAGTGGGTGTTCAAAATAAATTACGATGGGAATCGCCATAAAAAGGCCCTTCCTGCTAATTTAAGGAAAAAGATTGTGGAAGAAATGCAGCGCTATTATCCTGTTACAGATCCTGTAATGAGAGGCGTTAGAGACTGCATTAATGGTGTTTTGCGCCATGCAAGGCATCGGCCATGGATGGAAAATGGGGAGGACTTTCAGTGAGACCATACTGTAATATTGTGCTGTACTGTACAGTACATGTTTTACCCTACAGTACCTGCTGTACTTAAACAAAGGATACTGTATGTTGTTGTGTGTTGCACGGTTTTTGTACTGTATTTGTAAATAAAAGTTTTTGGTGGCGACTTCAGCAATAAAAGAACTGGTTAATTTATCTCACACTCAGTACTACTGTACAAACTGCTTTTTGCTGCCAGACTGCAAAGCCGCAAGACCAGCAACATTGTAACAAAAGAGCAATGAGCGCGCAATTGGCGTGGGAACTTCTGTTCTAAGGCCCCTAGAAATAATATTCTTTATTTTATTTATAAACTCACATTTATAAACCCCGTCACCCACCCCCGCTACACACAATAAAAAATAATCACACACAGCATCCCCGCAATAAATAAATAAATAAATACAAATAAATACATTTGAAATACATTTTTATTTATAGTGTAGATGTGCAGGGGGTCTCGGGAGCTGAACCGCACTGGTTTCAGGTCGGGGGACCTCCTGCCCCCCGAGATACAGGCCCCTTGAGGGGTTTAAGGGGTTAATTGATATCTGAATGTACTTGCAATGTATTGGCTTGGTATTGGCTATGTCTTGTGTGGGCAAGAGAAGGAAGGCGCTGGCGTCGGACACTTCGTATTGATGAGGTCAGTAGTACTTTATTTATTTGTATATGCTAGTTAATGTTTTTAATAATGGGCAATTAATCTATTATCCATATCTGGATAATAGTTATTTTGCACATTATTGTACTGTAGGTGTTGGGGGGGGAGGGTGTATGTATTGAATGTATAGGCCAGGTTTATTTTTTTTACATTCAGGGTTACTTTCGTGGTTTTGCGTGGGACCTCTGGAGACCACCTTGGGTATTCTCGGGTATCCCAAGGGTATCAGGCTGGTGGTTCCACGGGTGACACATGCGGGGATGATGATGTGTGGTCCCACTTCTGTGGGGGCACCGTGGACCCGTAGTCTGCGGGGATGACGATGTGTGGTCCCACTTCTGTGGGGGCACCGCCGACCCGTAGGTGCGGGGATGATGATGTGTGGTCCCACTTCTGTGGGGGCACCGCGGACCCGTAGTGAGCACCTGTGAGTTCCCCAGACCCCCATGGGAACCACCCGAGGCCCCGCAGACACCTGTGGGTTTGACCCGGGGCTCCCAGACATCCTTGGGCCTACCGTGGGGACCCAATTGTGGCTCACGGTGACCCAAGGAGACCACCTGGGCGCCATGGTGCTGGCAGGATCCACCAGCAGGCCTCCAGAACCTGTGTAAAAAGGGCTGCTGGTAAACTGTAGGTCTGTCCAGGTGCCCTGCCAGCCCACCGGGGACTAGCGTGGGGCTGCGTTATGAACCCTGTATGTAAAAGAATAAATCTTGTATTTATGGGGGGGCACAGGGGGTGGGTAATGTATTTAATAAATATAATGCAGTTTATTGTGGGTCATTGTACTGTTTTTTTTGTGGGTACTGGGGGTGGGGTGTTTCCCCAACGGTATGTGGGTAGGCCTCCCTTGTGGGTACTGACTGGGTGGTTAGGCCTCACGGGGGGGGGGGTTAGTGTGGGAGGGTATGTAGGCATCCCGAGTGGTGGGTGAGGGTGGGTTAACCCCTTCATGACTGTATCGGTTAATAACCGCTATGGTGATTAAGGGGTTAGGGGACATTACTTTGTATGTTTTAATTTTTGTGTCTGTTTTTCAGAAGCGGAGGGGCCATGGCCAGGATGGGGGGGGGGTAACGGTATGTGGGTAGGGGGTGAGGTTGGTTAGACCTCACAGTATGCACATTGGGTCCCCCCCCCTCCCCACATTTACTGTACAGTACATACACTGCATGACATCAATGCAGGGAGGGAGATTTACTGGTAACAGAAACATCTCTCTCCCTTCAGTGTAATCTGTTTAACAGAAACATTAGGGGGGAAGGGGCTTTAGGCCTTTATATCTCTCTCCCTTCAGTGTAATCTGTTTAACAGAAACATTAGGGGGGAAGGGGCTTTAGGCCTTTATATCTCTCTCCCTTCAGTGTAATCTGTTTAACAGAAACATTAGAGGGGAAGGGGCTTTAGGCCTTTATATCTCTCTCCCTTCAGTGTAATCGGTTTAACAGAAACATTAGGGGGGAAGGGGCTTTAGGCCTTTATATCTCTCTCCCTTCAGTGTAATCTGTTTAACAGAAACATTAGGGGGGAGGGGGCTTTAAACAATGCTGTGTATAATGTATAAGGTTTTTTACAATTAGATAGATGTAATCCTTGGTATTGTAAGGGTTAGCTTTGGTTTTAAATTGTGTTTTCTGGTTGGTACTTACAGTATATATTGATTTTTGTTTACTTGATTGGTTAAAATACTGCTGCGGCCAAGTTTATTCGAGCATTTGCCCGTTCTTGGCCGCAGCAGTATCCTGGCGCGCGCCGGAGGGTGACGGGCGCGCGCCGAAGCAGCGGAAGAGCGCCCTCCGATCGGGGCGCTCTCCCTACCGCTGCCGGGTCCGCCGGGTCCCCCGGAACCCCCTGCCGCCGTCCCGCGATCGCGGGACACCAGGGCTCCCTCGTGCAGGGGGCGCAGGCTCCCGATGACGCGTGACCGCGCGTCGGTGACGCGCGGCACGCCGAGGGGCGGCCACTAGCAAGCCGGGAAATCTCCCGGCTTGCGGAACCGGCCACACTTTAATAAAGTGTGTCGGTAGTGTAGTTGACTTGTTTGGAAGTGTTTGTATTTACTGGTAGAGTAGCTTGCAATTATATTGTTAACATTCATTTGCAGAATGTATATGGTGCATAGATTTTATGCTACAGTATGCATCATTTATACAATGTAAATGCAATGTACTGTGTGGATTGGAATGTTATGTTTTATATTGTAAAATCAGTTAGGATTATTAAATGGATTATTATTATTATTGTCTGTATAGAGAAGCGTTATTTGTAGGACAGTATGATTTTGATAACCATTCTACATGTATTTGTATATTGGTTCATCATCTGTGTGTATATACAGTACTGTATACTGTATACTGTATATATATATATATATATATATATACAGTATATATATATATATATATATATATATATATATATATATACAGTATATATATATATATATATATATATATATATATATATATATATATATATATATATACATATATATATACAGTATATATATATATATATATATATATATATATATATATATATATATATATATATATATATATATATATACTGTACACATTATATACTGTATATTTATAGGGATTGTTATTATATATATACTGTATATATATCCAGTATATATATATACAGTATATATTTATTTCTCTTCATGTATTTATTTATTTATTTAGATTTATTTATTAATTGTGGGGCTGCTGTGCGTGAATTTTTTTTATTGGGGGTGAGGGGGGTGTTTGGCCCTTGGTGTGAGTTTAGGACTTGCAGCAGCAGCACAATTAATAAATAAATCTAAATAAATAAATGAATATAAATAAATACATTTAAAATACATTTTTATTGATAGTGTAGATGTGCAGAGGGTCTCCAGAGCAGAAGCGCACAGGTTTCAGGTCTGGGGACCCCCTGCCCCCCGAGATACAGGCCCCTTTAGGGGGTGCCGGTATCCCTCTGCTCTGCTTGGTTTACAGGCCGCGATCACGTGGTCGGGCCCTTTAAACCAAGCAGAGGGATACCGGCACCCCCTAAAGGGGCCTGTATCTCGGGGAGCAGGGGCTCCCCAGACCTAAAACCAACGCGATTCAGCTCCGGAGACCCCCTGCACATCTACACTATCAATAAAAATGTATTTCAAATGTATTTATTGTCATTTATTTATTTAGATTTATTTATTTATTTTTTGGCGGCTGCTGTGTGTGTGTATTTTTTTATTGTGGGTAGCGGGAGGGTGGGTGAATGGGGTATTAGCCCCAACGATGGTTGTTTAGGTCTTGCAGGGGGGGTAGCGGGAGGGCTTAACCCCTTCATGACCGTAGCGGTATTAACTGCTATGGTCGTGAAGGGGTTAAGTGCACCCGCAACCCCCCCCGCAAGTCCTAAACTCACACCAAGGGCCAAATACCCCCCTCACCCATCCCCACTACACACAATAAAGCGGGCACGGTGGGTTAACCCCTTCATTGCCTTAGCGGCTATCCGGCTGGCTCAGGGAACCCCCTGCTCACTGTACAATATTATTAAAATACAGAAATGATGCTTCTTTACCATAGCGCATAGCCGCTAAGGTAAAGAACGAGTGTTTATTTATACTGTATATTGTATGTGTTTTATTGATAGTGTACATGTGCAGAGGGTCTCCAGAGCAGAAGCGCACAGGTTTCAGGTCTGGGGACCCCCTGCCCCCCGAGATACAAATATGTGCCGATGTTTGCGCAGAGAGAGAGCAGCGGATCTCTCTCTGCTGCAAACACATCTCGCCCCCGCCGCCCATACAGTAGTATCATTTATGTATGTGCATATACAGTACTGTATGTGTACAGTACTGTATGTTAGGGCTTATAGGGGTTGTTGTTATACAGTGTATATATATATATATATACAGTATATATACTGCATTACAATTCATTATAGGGGACGGCTTCACAGAGAACAGCTCGCAAGCGCCACCATGTGTATTTTCACGGCATTGCAGTATTTCAGCAAGCCGGAATAAAAAGCTTAAATCCCTGCCGGAAAATAACGCAATGCACTCTGGCAGAAAACGATCAGAAACCTGAATACACCCGGGTATACCCGAATTCGCGGGACTAGCCGAGCTCAAATAAAGTGTGTCGCCAGTGTATATGGGCCACATGCTCACAGATGGACCGTACATGACATTGCTGTTCCTTAGATTTAAAAAAAAAAAAAAAAATGACACCAGGGACAGGTTCTGTAATTTTTAGTTTATAGCACAGAGTATATTAGGGGTACAAAAAAAATTCTGATTATTGTTCTTGCTCATAAAGGAGTTAATTTGATAAATTGTACCTCCAAAAAACTTGTGCTGTTTATTTCGAAGACCAGATGCTGTAATTATGTGTTCTGCCTTTTGGTTATTGAATCTTTCTATACCATTATGCTATTTTATTTTCTAACATGTCAACATTAATTCTATTGTCACATTGTTCAACCTGTTATCAGGGATTGCACCTTTTTAGTATAAAAACAAGGCCGAGCAACATGTGTTACCTCAGATTTCAGTAGCAGTTGAAGTGGTTTTGTGATAACTTGTCAGAACTCTAAATCGCAAATATTTATCACGTCCTGTTTTTTTTATCCTAAAACCACACACTTAATGTGTAACACACGCTATTTGCTGGTCTAGGAAGCAACACAAATATACAGAGAAGGTAAAAAGGGCCAAAGGATTTAATATCTGCCATTCACACACAGACCACACGGTGGCGGTATTGCTTTGGCACTAACGTGTATCCCGGAGACCTGGATTTCTCACGTGATCTGAATCAGAGGTTTCACCCCCAGATAGTTCTGTGACACACTGCACGTTGTGTGGCTTCCCTTAATAGAATTGGTGTGAATTAAGTCCAAATCAATAGGACTCTGACATTGCTTGTTCCCCCTTGTGCTGTTTATTTCGAAGACCAGATGCTGTAATTATGTGTTCTGCCTTTTGGTTATTGAATCTTTCTATACCATTATGCTATTTTATTTTCTAACATGTCAACATTAATTATATTATGACTTGATTTTGCGTGTTCGAGGGCAATCTGTAAACAACGTTGGTTGAATAAAATTATTTTTTAAAATTGTTCTTGCATCAATGTTACTCACTTGTCTTTAATGATACATTAGATACATTTTCAGTATAATAAACCTTCATGGCTTGCGAATTTGTGTCCGATATAAAAACAGGTTTTAGCCTTTACAAGCCAAGTAATGAAGATACCGATTTCTAATCCAACAGCGCCACCGTGTGGTAAATTGTTTCAAGAATAGACTCCTAATACCAACACGTTGCGCCTTTTGTATAATCACAAACAGAAACAAACACTACTTTATAGTGTATTAGCCATGCTACACTACTTTGTTTTAATTTATTTAGCGATGAACTAGAAACAGTTTTTTTGTTTAGCTTTATAGTTATGGTTCCAGCAAACTAAATGCACTTTAATCAGTTCATCAATTTTATGGGATTTTTCCTTAAAATCATCATGTCGGTAATTAAAGTTCACCCCCAAGTTATATATACAGTAGGTGCCTTTATGGTATTAAATATTGATTTGCTTTCTGCAGTGTCGTATCAAACGCATTACTGTTTCTAATGACAGAACTGACACCTCCACATACATGGACTTAATTATACATTACTTTACAAATGAAGAGAACTATTATCATAAACAATTAAAGTGACTTAGAATGGAGATAGAAATATAATAAAAACATGTCCTGCAGGAAATGTGAAATACTATAACGCTTTTTTGATGTTGTGGGTGGCTCTGAAAAGAGCCTTTGTGTTGGGTATGTGGGGATCTCTGCTCCTGGTCTCGGGGGTGAAGCTCACTTGCTGCTCTTGGCCGGTTTGTGGCTCTCGGTTTTCTTGGGCAGTAGCACGGCCTGGATGTTGGGCAGGACACCCCCCTGAGCGATGGTGACCCCTCCGAGCAGCCTGTTCAGCTCCTCGTCGTTCCGCACAGCGAGCTGCAGGTGCCGGGGGATGATGCGGGACTTCTTATTGTCCCGGGCGGCGTTACCGGCCAACTCCAGGATCTCAGCGGTCAGATATTCCAGCACTGCGGCCAAATAGACCGGGGCTCCGGCCCCCACACGCTGAGCATAATTTCCCTTCCGAAGCAGCCTGTGCACACGGCCGACTGGGAACTGCAGCCCAGCCCGAGATGAGCGCGTCTTGGCCTTAGCGCGAGATTTCCCGCCTTGTTTGCCTCTTCCAGACATCGTGTATCACTCAGACAGCAGCTCAGGTAACAGGAGAAGTGACAAACCCCGCCCCCTGTGCCCTTATTTATACACTCAGACAGCAGCTGAACTCCTCTGTGATTGGTCAGTTTTGAAAACAGCCAATCAGTTCCATAATCCTGTAACCACCAATCATCTAATTTGAAAGAAAACGGATGATGTCATAAACGGTCACATGATAAAGTCAGCCAATAGAAGAACAGAATGCAGGGGCTGCTGGTTTGCATAGGACTCCTATAAATAGAGCTGCTGGGGGTTTAGGTGACATTGTTTCTCTGCTGTTTGGAGAGGAAGCATCGCCCGACATGCCTGAACCAGCCAAGTCTGCGCCAGCGGCCAAGAAGGGCTCTAAGAAAGCCGTGACCAAGACCCAAAAGAAGGATGGGAAGAAGCGTAGGAAGAGCAGGAAGGAAAGTTACGCGATCTACGTGTACAAAGTGCTGAAGCAGGTTCACCCTGACACCGGCATCTCCTCCAAGGCCATGGGCATCATGAACTCCTTTGTGAATGATATCTTCGAGCGCATCGCAGGGGAATCGTCCCGTCTGGCTCATTACAACAAGCGCTCGACCATCACTTCCCGGGAGATCCAGACCGCTGTGCGCCTGCTGCTGCCGGGAGAGCTGGCCAAGCACGCCGTGTCCGAGGGCACCAAGGCGGTCACCAAGTATACCAGCGCCAAGTAACCCCGATCTCATCACTGACCCACAAACACAAAGGCTCTTCTAAGAGCCACCCACTTTATCACTATAAGAGATATGCTCATATGTCATCTGTGCTCGGGATAAAAGGGAAGTGTTCTATTATACATTGCACTTTTTCATTTATTTGCTTTTGTAGCTATTATATATTATAAAGTATCTTATGTGATGTATTTTTAGCTCTTTCTGGCTTCCTACCCAGCCACGTGTTCGCTGCACTTGTGTTGTTTTGTTAGTAAGAGGCGGGAGAACCGCAGACAAAGTGATAATCGCCGAGAATCCCCTTCAGATACTCTGCAGTTCACACACATCCCACAGGGTGGCGCTGCTGTGCTAGTAATGGAGTTCGTGCTCGGGAAGTGGGATTTGGGGTTAATAACCTGCGATTATTTTCCCTCATTTACTTTTTTGAGCCTCACTAAAATACAGATTATTTGTGCACGTGTCAGAATAAGTGTGCATGAAATGATGCCCTCACACCCGCATGGTATATAACGCATCTGATCGGGGGGAAATCCTAGTGCAGTTTGGGATTAGTAACAGACCATGCAATCCGTGTTTGCCACATGGGTTAGATACGAGCACATTCATTTGCATTATCAGAATTGGCCTTTTATAGTTTGTCGCACATTTTTTATTCCATTTACATAAATGTAACAAGTGATATTTCTCATTGTCCTGTTGGGTTGGACATTAATTTAGAAATCGGTCAAATCTGCATTAAATAGGCTGGGATGTGTTACATTAAAGGCTTCTATTGTCACCTTGTTCAACCTGTTATCAGGGATTGCACCTTTTTAGTATAAAAACCAGGCTGAGCAACATGTGTTCCCTCAGATTTCAGTAGCAGTTGATGTGGTTTTGTGATAACTTGTCAGAACTCTAAATCGCAAATATTTATCACGTCCTGTTTTTTTTAATCCTAAAACCACACAAAAAAAAAGCAACACAAATATACAGAGAAGGTAAAAAGGGCCAAAGGATTTAATATCTGCCATTCACACACACACCACACGGTGGCGGTATTGCTTTGGCACTAACGTGTATCCCGGAGACCTGGATTTCTCACGTGATCTGAATCAGAGGTTTCACCCCCAGATAGTTCTGTGACACACTGCACGTTGTGTGGCTTCCCTTAATAGAATTGGTGTGAATTAAGTCCAAATCAATAGGACTCTGACATTGCTGCATCATTCTTGATACATTTAGGTTTAATCCCTTGAATAGCCCATAATGTAATGAAAAACATTGAGTAAAATCCTGAATTTGCAAAATGATCACTGAGCAAAACACACAAATACATGTACAGGTGCTGAGACTGCCAGAGATGCCACATTCCCCATAACATCTATAGAGGGAGAAAGGCAGCAAAACACAAATGTATAACTCGCATTAATAAGAAACACTTGGGCTGTTCCTTCACTATCCCAACATCACTTGTGAAACTTTTACACCTATTCAATTACTGTCTCTATTCTAAATCCAAGCTCCGTAATATTCATTCAAAGATCCCATGTTATTCCAGTCACATTTTTTTGCACAGTTTGGTTGCCTCATTCGTCTGCCCTTAGTTATCATTACACTCAATGGGATCTGCCCAAAGTAATCATGGCCGCCAAGTGCATCGTCTATCATCTCTATGGTGACCGAGACTCTTTTATGCGCATGCGCAGTAAGGTCTCCATTGCAATACATACTATGCATGTCCCTGACTCCCAGCTTCACTTCCCCGGAACTACATCTCCCGTGATCCCCCGCGCACCGGGCTTTAGTTCGGAGGCTGCACGGTGGGTGAATGTGGTTCATGTAATAAGACGGAGGAGCAAGAGGAGAAGCAGCGGCGGCCATGTACCTAGTGCTGTGCGGAGGGGGTGGGAGGAGGTGGGGTAAGGGCTCTGTGATAGCTTTCTATGTGACCTCATAGTTTAATGTCATCCATCATTGTCAGGAGGATAATGATTTCTCTGCTAATTAGTCTCCACAAATCCCCCACTGTAAGGTGATCCTGGTTAGGCAGCTTATCCCATCATCGTCACTACAGACACATAATGGTGAGATGGATAAGTGCATGGACTCATTATACAAATCTGTTATCTGAGATGTAGGTTTTGCCTTTTTATTTATATTTATTTATATTTATTTTTATTTATATATTACATTTTATTTTGAATTCCTCAATGTTTACTCTTATGGAGAAACATTGACATAACATCATGTTTGAAACCTCTTAGAAAACTCTTATTTTTATAGCAGCTGTTTATCCTTAATCAGAGCAACATTGGGGAGTAGCACAACCATAAACTAGGAATCTGTGGGTGTGCAAAATATCTCCCCCTCCCCACCCCAAAATAGTGGGGTTTAAAAACTCCCAATAACACGTTTCTATTTAATTTTCCATTGTCTAGGAAACGTAACCTTGAGAAACGAGATGCCAACGGTCTACTGTGCATGCAAAGCCCAGGAGAGAAACAGACGCACTCCCAGGAAAAGATCCGGCCCTCATCTCACAGCTGGTCCTGGGGAGGTGAATATTATTTGCAGGTTGTGATATCAGTCACAGGAGACAAGGACACTTAACATCGGGAACACACACACACACACACACACACACACACACACACATTTTGAATGAGGTCGACAGACAGCGCTACCCACAGTTTGGGCACAAACTCACCCAAACAGGGAATCCTTTCTCAACTAGGTGCCAGGCGCCGCTTCCAAGGCTAACCCGGGAGGTTTCCACGCTCCGTCCGCTGTGGGTAGCGCAGTAATCGAGGGATGATATTTGCACTATAGCAAGTTCAAATCGCCTGCTCGCCTCCACTTACACGCCTCACTTTGGTTTATCTCCGGCACAAACCTCGGATGGCATAGTAATGAGAAATCGGCAGCTCTTTACAGGGTATATTTCACAGAACATGTATATGCATTTAGCATAGGGACCTGCTATTGAGACTTACCTTGAAGTTGGTTACCAAGCTTGGCATTATTTGATCAAAGGATGTAACCAAAAGTCTCCTTTGTCTTCTAGATTTAGTTTTCACTATGTATATTTATTTCCCCATTTATTGCTACCCAATGATTAAAGTGCAGGGAGTAACTTTCTGTCTTTACATAGGTTACCTGTCTTAATAGCAAAGCATGGAAGACGGGGTGCTGACTAATCACCAAGCAGAGGCTCGTCTGATTAGCCAATCCGGGACACAGGAGGTGACTATGCTCCTAAGACACCCCACAGAGGTGGGTTTGAAGAGGTGTGGAAAATTCAAACTGACAAATAGAAATTGTACCTACGGGGCTTATACCCAGCAACGGTTCCCCAAGACAACCCAATATATCCCTCAGAGATAGGCGCCTCAGAATCTGGACTGAACAATAGCGCCACTCGGTGAGACATTGTTCCCCAGACCTGAGTCAGCGCTCCTCCCCACTCCTAACAATGGCTGGGGCACTTCCCCACCCACATTCCTGATAGCAGGACCCTATCTCTGTGTGTGCAGGCTCGCTGAGTGATTACCAGCCCTGCACACATGGGCAGCAGCAAAACATACTCATTCTAATCAGGGAGGTACATAAACCCAATCACATTATTCTCTGGGATACTGGGTTAACCCCCTGAGGATCCCTTAAGATAGGTAGGGACAATGGGTTAACCTTTATTAATATGATCCCCATTGGCCCATCTTTTAATCATTGTCTTATAATCGGAAATTAGCAACTACACCAGACAGAATAAGGCACAGGGGAGAGGAATATACACTGGCGATAATTGTGCTATGCTAAAACAATGATGTGGTAAATTATGGTACAATGCGCAGTTATGAAAAGTTTGAGCTATCATTACATATCCTTATAGGAAATGTAGGATTATGTTGCAAAGTTACCACACTTCTTCATGCCTCAGAAATCTAAAAAAAAACTATAGGAGGTGCATAGAAACTACAATAATAAGCAGGATAGTGGTATAATTGGAAGTATGTCTCCCTGAATGCCCTTCAACAAACATATATAAGTGTCACCTAATGCACAATTACAATGTTGTTTTGGTTCAGTCTCCATAATAGGCCATAGGGGACTTTTGGTGCCAAGTAATCCGCCCCACTTGTTGAAGTATCTTGAGCTGTTCTGAGTTCAAAAAGTATTTGTCTGCATTATAACAGTTGTGATCAAGCTCTTGGAATGTCCATACCCCTTGGACGTATTGTCGTCTCTCTGACAGGGTAATGAAGCTTGTATGTAATACAACACATTCATTGTAAATGGCATTTATAATTGAAGGTGTGCTGCTGAAGATTACACGGTCTACCGGCAATACTCAACCTCCATTGTGGAAGTCAACAAGCAGTACCAGTGCTACTACAAATAGGGGTCAGCAGCTCTCGCCAGCCAGGAAACAATTGGTTGCCAAATCGGCATTGCATGGTGTCTGTGAGTATGCCTCAATACAACTGTATCTGTGTATGATGTGCATCTGTAACGTAGTTGGGTGACCACTGGGATATGGAAATCTATGCCACACTTTACTTGCTGCATTGCACATAAACCTTATTTACCTCTGTCTGAGAGACGACACCCAGTTGTGGATATTGCAAGAGCTTGATGGGGACGTGTTTTCTGCATATGCATTGTCATGACCCGCATGCAGATCACACCATTTCTAGGGATCCTAGGGGGACGAGTTATTAGGAACAGGTAATAGTACAGGCCTAGCCCAATAGAAATTAAAAGGGGAAAACATAGAACATAAACTCTTACTAGAGTTCATGATGTCGCTTAAGCTTGCTTATCCTGTGGTTAAGTTCTTGCAGACTGTGAGGCCTCTGGAACTAAGAAAGGCTTGGGTGAGGACCTCCAGCAGCTGGAGCATGTTGCTTCAAAACAGTCAACAAACGGTTCCACCGGACGCAGAGTTTCTCTGAATCTCTGGAAGTCTTGCTGGGCTTATATAGGTTTGGTTCTCATACAAAACCATGGAGAGGGGGCGGCTAGGCCATTCAGCATTGTCTCTTTAATCAGCTGTCCAATCCGGAGAGTGTTTGAAGCTGAGATGGACCATGCACACACATGATTTTGGCCAGTGTTCGACAAATGCAACCCCCGATCGCCCGGAGGAGTGCATTTAACCCCCTGTAGAGTGCCGTTGCTGTGCTGTGGCTCATTTCATGATGCCGGGACACGATCAAGCGGGTCACCTAGCAACGCGGGACGCCGGAAGGATAGCCCAGCCGAAGACATCCCTTGGAGGCACTGCAGTGACGCTACGCCACACACCAACGCAGGCGCATACAGGCACGCCCTCCCCCACTAAGGATCTCCTAGCAACTGCCGGGACCAGAGGCGGAGAGAGGCCTGGAGATTGTGGCTTTAGCTGAATGTGTCTGTGGAGCGGCGCTGTGTGGCTGGAGGAAGTGCTGCTCGTGTTGCTGCTGCTTCCATGTGTATCGCGGGCGAGGCGGACGGTGGGAGCCCCCCAGGCTGGATTTCCTCACTCTCATGGCAGGTAAGAGAGTGGGGGGGGGAGAGGGAGATGCAGCATACCAGAGTGGAGTGTGTAAGTGGGTGTGTGTGTGTATGGGAGAGTGTGTGTGTGTGTGTGTGTGTGTGTGTGTGTGTGTGTGTGTGTGTGTGTAAGTTGAAGTCTCGCCCTCTGCCTCGCCCTCGCGTGAATAATAGGGGGTGGGGGACAATGATTACATGAATACTAGGGGATAGGGTATAATGGTTGCACAGTATATGGGTAACAGTTTCACACAGGGGTGTGGGGGTTAGTGGACATCTCTCAGCCTGTGGCAGGTGCTGACATAGTGTGCAGCCAGTTCTGCTGTGGTTTCATCTTCTCCCAGGAGGATCGCTATTTTTTGGTTCTCCTCTATATTATTAAAGTTCTGGATAAGTGCAGTGAGTTTCTCTAGGTGGGCACTCCTCATTTCATAGTATTGTGTGCAACGCAACAGGAAGTGTGTTTCATCTTCTACCTCTCCTAGCTCACATCTTTGGCACAGTCTCATCTCCCGGGGCTTCCAGTTGTGTCTGTGTCTGCCTGTTTCTAGTCTATGGGCACTTATTCTGTACTGGCCCAGGTTCTGTCTCTGCTTTGGGTCTTTTACCTTCAGTAGGTAGGGTGCCAGAGTGTATTCTCTCTGTAGATAGAAGATGTTGAGGTTAGGACCCCAAAAGTAACTAGTGTTACAGAGCATATACCCATTAATGCACAGAAAATATGTTGTTTAATTCACTGCAAACCGGAACACATAATGTCCTTGATGCGTGCTTAGAGCTTAGGCATTAACCCCTAGATGAACCACGGTTAAGCAAGGGTAAAGAGAGTTGTATGGGGGATATCCTAGGACCCCCCCAAACCTCTGATGTACACCAAGAACAAAATAAACCAATGGTAGTGCGGCAGCTCACTTTAAAGCATGATAGTACTCACATATGTCCATGTGTATATCCGGGTCTGTGTGCTCCAGCTGAATGAGAGCAGAACGAAATCACCTTGTGCCGAGAGGGAAGATGAATCAGCGGGCACTACGGTGCAGTAAAAATCGATGAGGCTGGACTGTGCTACAAAAGAATCCTTTATTGAAACATGGATAAAAATTGAGAGGAGGGAAGAGAACCCCTGCACCTCTAAAGAGTTGAAAAAGCCCGATTGCGGGTGAAACGCGTTAGAGGTGCAGGGGTTCTCTTCCCTCCTCTCAATTTTTATCCATGTTTCAATAAAGGATTCTTTTGTAGCACAGTCCAGCCTCATCGATTTTTACTGCACCGTAGTGCCCGCTGATTCATCTTCCCTCTCGGCACAAGGTGATTTCGTTCTATTCTCTCTGTAGGCTGTGGTAGGTTTCCAGCTTCTTTGAGCGCTGGATTTCATTGTCCCACCTAGTCACATACCGCTTCTTTATTTCGTTGCCGATTGAGTTGATTTATTTTTTCGGCAGGTTGTTGATCTGTGTGGGGTTTTGTCCTTGGAGTGAGAGGACAAGTTATTTGATGGCACAGGGTTTAGTGAGGAGGTCCTGGCTTCTCATTGCTCTGTAGCAGTAAGACTGTGGATGGCTGGTGTTTAGGTGGGCCCAGCATGTCAGTGCTCTCTTCTGTCCAGTGAGCAGTAGAGGAAAGCGGCCCAGCTCAGCCCGGCATGCATTGTTTGATGTACTCCTGTGTACTTGGAGAAGGTGTTTTGCAGAATTCCAGATGCAGTATTTCTGTTGGGCTGGTATCCCATTTTGTGGAGTCTGGGAATGTTACAGGGCCGCACACCTCGCTGCCATACAGAAGGATGGGTGTGATGATGCTGTTGAATATTTTCATCCAGATTCGTATTGGTGGTTTGAGGTGGTACATCTGTTTCTCTATTGTGTAGAATGCTCTGCGGGCCTTCTCCTTCAGTGTATTTATGGCCAGGCTGAATTTCCCTGATGAGCTGATTGTTAGACCTAGGTATGTGTAACTCGCTGTCTGTTCCAGTGCATTGTCGTCCAGTGTGAATTGCGATATGGTTGGATGTTTTTTATATTTTTTCTGGAATACCATTATTCTGTTTTTTTCTAGGTTCACAGAGTGCCCAGGCCTGGCTGAATTTTTCTAGTATTGCCAGTTTCTGTTGGAGGCCTTGTTCTGTTGGAGACAGCAGGAACAGGTCGTCTGTGTATAGTAGAGACTTAATCTCAGTTCCAGCCAAGTTGAGCCCAGGTGCTGAGGAGGATACTAGGGCTGCTGTGAGCTCATTGATGTAAATGTTAAAAAGTGTGGGACTCAGACTGCAGCCCTGTCTAACTCCACGGCCTTGATGGAAGAAGTCTGTCCTTTAGTTATTAACTTTCACGCAGCCTTTGTTTTCAGAGTACATACTTTTGATTGTGTCGTATGTTCTCCCCCCTTTTCCGCTCTCTAGTATTTTCAGCAATAGGCCTGCTGCCAGATGGAGTCAAATGCTTTTTTGAAGTCCACAAAGCAAGCAAAGATTTTGCACTTGTTGGTGTTGTGGACGTGCTTATTAATCAGGCTGTGTAGGGTATAAATGTGATACGTGGTGCAGTGGTTTGGCAGGAAGCCTGTCTGGCTTTTACTCAGTACACTGCTCTGTCAGGAAGGTGAGGATTCTGCTGTTCAAGATGCTGTTGAACAGTTTCCCAAGGGTGCTGCTGACACAGATTCCTCTGGAATTGGATGGGTCCATCCTGTCTCCTTTCTTGTGCATAGGGGTTATCAGTCCTTCGTTCCATAGTTCAGGGAAGTAGCCAGTAGTGAGGACCAGGTTGAACATTTTCAGTATTGCTTCTTGTATAGAAGGATTGCTATACTTCAGCATCTCTTGTAGAATGCCATCTGGTCCGCAGGCTTTCTTGGTTTTTATTAGTTTTCTTTTTTCTTTTATTTCCTGGATTGT